>NC_040011.1:23528439-23749522 GCF_000972845.2 Larimichthys crocea
ATACTTAAATTTTAAGTCCCTGGTTCATTGGACTTTTAATTAGTCTTTGCAGAATAATGGCTCAAGTTCTGAAAATAATTACTATTGTTAATGTAACCTTACACAGAATAAACAGGCTGCTGACATTATTCTGGTATTGTGTGTTTCGTAAGCCTCTCAAAAGCACTCTCTTTTCCAAAAATAAACTAAACAAACTACTCGCTTGGCTGTTTTTGTGCTCAGTTGTGATAATTACGACAACTCCACCGCGTCTTGAAGGCAGCACGAGCAGCCTCCATGGTGACGCTCGTCTTCATGTATTTTGGTCCTTTTGGTCGCCGCCATTGCTATCACGTTACAAATACCTTCCAGCTGCTGTGTGGGGGTAAATTTAACGCAATTAACTGTTTTATTTATGTAATGTGTCGCTTTTACCAGCGGGAAAGCGTACATGGACTCAACAGCTGTCTGTTGAAATCGCACAATGTCAGCAGAGACGATAAACTGTAGCTAACGGTAGCTTTGTAAATAAGCCAGGCGGTTGCAGCGACGCGTTCAGGGTCTTTTTTTGTTTGTTTCTCCTCCTCGCTGTAAATTAGCCAGTTCTCACACACATACAAAAAAAAAAAACATTTGTAAACATTTTTTAAAATGTCGCTACACGGTAAACGTAAAGAAATCTACAAATACGAGGCGCCGTGGACAGTTTACGCCGTGAACTGGAGCGTCCGACCGGACAAACGCTTCCGGCTGGCGCTCGGTAGCTTTGTGGAGGAGTACAATAACAAGGTAACTGCAAGCAGCACATCCAGCTGTTTAATGTCTCATATTATAATGCTTTTATATTTAACTTGGACTAGAGGAGGCTTACTCCATCAGTGATGGGCATATTAAGTAGGAATAACATTAGAAATGTTTGCACCCTTGCTCCAGGCCCCCCCTGTTAAAGCCACCATCCATCAACTAGGGTTAAAAAGCACCTGGAAATATATTAAATATTTTAATAGCGCCTTGTGTATAATGTTACTGTGTACTGGTGTGATATGCCAGCCTGGACATTAATGTATTTATATATATTTGTTTACAAACCTAAGCCCCTGATTGTTGCGGAGGTCATTTAAAAACGCTACAGTGGTTATAAATCATTAGTAAAGTGTCTTTTGTTTTTCTTAATTTGCTCTTTTATCTGTGTGACTAAATGCACTGTCCCCCAATAACACTAACACTACACTGGCTCACTCGAGGTGAGTTGTTATTGTGAACTCATAGGTTCAAATAGTTGGTCTAGAAGAAGAAACCTCCGAGTTTGTGTGTCGAAACACTTTCGACCATCCCTACCCCACCACCAAGATCGTGTGGATTCCCGACACCAAAGGAGTGTACCCTGACCTGCTGGCCACCGGTGGAGACTACCTGAGAATCTGGAGGGTAAGAGGACCAGTCCAGTGTGAGCTGAACCCATGGCTATAGCGTGGTCACTGTGGTACATACAATGTATTATATACTATATACTGTTTTTCCACACCCTGAAGCAAACATCCAGCTCAGGCACAGTGGCTGTGATAAACCAAAACTAAGAAAAAATAACTTATCATCATTTATCTTGACTATTACGAACAAACATTGTAGAATACATGATACTCTATATTCAAACAGTTTGTACTATAAATGCTACATTGGTGTGCATAGTCTTCCAAGCTTTTATTACACTGGTTTATTATATTTAATTTCTTGTAATATTTTCTGAAAGTATGAGGAATGTACAACATTACGAAGCCCGTGATTGAAAAAAATTAAAAATCGGCAGGAATACAGAAAGTTTTTCTTTTCCCTTGTTCTTCGTGTCTTTAAACTTAAAAAATTGTTGATAGTTTTTCATACATATTACAAATAAATCAGTCTGCATGAACTCACTGAAGTGCACAAATATTGAAAAATGTGTTTCCACTGACAGGTGAGCGATACAGAGACCCGCCTGGAGTGCCTGCTAAACAACAACAAGAACTCTGACTTCTGTGCACCGCTCACATCCTTCGATTGGAACGAGGTGGACCCAAACTTGCTAGGTAAAAACTTTGTTACCTCAAGACATTAACCATGTTCCCATAAACCTATTATGATGTAATATTACATTGTAAAAGGTTAAATTGCATTAATTTTACTTGTTTGAGGTCTTTATTTTATTTTTATTATTTTTTTTTTGTCTTGTTTTTAAAAACAAAAACGAGACTGATGTGGCGAATGTTTAACTGCCTGGTCAGTTGTTTCCGTCTCCTCATTGCTCCCATAGCTTTAACATTCATGATCATATGTATATTTTCTGCACAGGTACTTCCAGTATCGACACCACCTGTACAATTTGGGGGCTGGAGACTGGACAGGCGCTGGGCAGAGTCAGCTTAGTGTCGGGTCATGTCAAGACGCAGCTCATTGCCCATGACAAAGAGGTATAATAAAATATATTTATAATTTTATAACATGATGTATCAAACCTCTCGTCCAACTGATTCGAACTCACTGTTTGCTTGCGTTGCAGGTGTATGACATCTCTTTCAGCAGAGCAGGTGGTGGCCGGGATATGTTTGCCTCAGTGGGAGCGGACGGCTCGGTCCGCATGTTTGACCTCCGTCACCTCGAACACAGCACTATCATCTATGAGGACCCCCAGCACCACCCACTGCTCCGGCTCTGCTGGAACAAGCAGGACCCAAACTACCTAGCCACCATGGCGATGGACAGCATGGAGGTCAGTGCTGCTCCTTCTGTGAATACATGCTATGAAGCTGAAGTCTGGAAACTTCTGTCAATGACATTCATATGCTGCCAATGAACTCTACATTTTTCTCTTCGTATCTTCAGGTGGTGATCTTAGATGTGCGCGTACCTTGTACTCCAGTGGCCAGACTAAACAACCACAGGGCCTGTGTCAATGGAATCGCCTGGGCGCCACACTCCTCCTGTCACATCTGTACATCAGGTATGCAGCTTTTACTGGAAACGCAGTCAGGAATATTTACCTGAGGTCATTTATCAGGTTCGATGTTTTCTGCATAATATTTTAGTGGAGGTACACTGCAGCTAACCGCTAACAAAACACGTTTATGAAATTGACCTATAGGAACAAAGAATCATTTAACAAATGACACACATTTAAGGACAGAGGCAACTTGCTCAGGCCATCTTCTGGATCTCTGACAGCTGCTGGATCACATCAGATGTTGGCTTTGAAAGCAAAAATACACAAAGCAATATGCACAAAGTTGGGGAAAAAAAAGAAAACAATCCTCACTAACCACTTCCTTTGCACATTGTAATAGTTCTGTAGTACAAAGCACTGGTATACTTGTTTTGTGTTTCCCCTCTTCTCGCTTAGAAGCTTTATGTCCTTCTGAGTAAGAACACATGGTGAAAGATAGTTCTTCACCAGATTCGGGCCAGTAGCATTATTTTCCTCTTTAAAAAAAAAAAAAGATAAATCCATTGATCAATAAATCAAATCTCCTCTCTGTCTAGCGGAGGACCACCAGGCTCTAATCTGGGACATCCAGCAGATGCCGCGGGCCATTGAGGACCCTATACTGGCCTACACAGCAGAGGGAGAGATCAATAATGTCCAGTGGGCCTCCACCCAACCCGACTGGATCTCCATCTGCTACAACAACTGCCTGGAAATCCTCCGAGTCTGAGCAGCAGTCATGAAGAAAAAAGGCAACTCAGAAACGTTCTGAGCTGGATTTACAAGCTGATGTGACTTTGTTGAAGGGAATTGTGTGTTTAAGAAAGACGTAGCAATATTCAGTTCATGCTCGTATTGGGTTTTTGTTGATACAGATGATGTTCGTAAACCTTTTTTTAACTGAGTGAGAACTAGAGTGCATCACTGTTTGACTTTGTAATACAACACCAAAACATCTTGTATCAGAAAACTCAGAAAAGGAGCACCTCAACAAAAATGGTAACAAAGTCTCAAGAAACCAAAAGACTTAAATCTGTTGTTCATGTACAGACATGAACAAAGTCTTCAAGCTTTTAGCATGTTGTCTCATAGACAAATAGACTAGTCAGTTACACATTTTTATACGCTACATTGTGCATTGTATGTGTAGTTTCATTTGTTGCTTCAACCTCATCTCATTATTTTGAAGCAGTGAAAATACAGTTTCAGTTTAACCATATTTAAAAGTGGGTTGGATGTGGTTTATGTGATTATAAGTGTTCATGTATTGAATTTTTTGTTTTTTTTTAAATGTGTATGTATATATAATGTGTTTTATTCAACTGAATATCATTTGTGGTATTAAACATCTCGGTTGTGATACAATAATATATGTGCAACAGTTCATTTCTATTAATTGACTGTAATGCAGATTCTTTTTCTGCACCAGTTATTTTATTCATAGCAACATTTTATTTATACAGAAATAAACAGCCCCTCACAGGTTAAATTGTTATACAGAAGTTTCATGTTTAGACAACAGCGAGTTGACTCACCAACATATTGATAATAATCTATAGTACAGATTTACAGTTAGAAATGATAGGTTGCTGTATAATACTGAGAAAACGCTGCCTTACAGTACATCATCCAAGATCTATACAATAGAGAGAATTTTTGTCAGCCTAGAAATTTGACAGTATCAGATGCTGTGAGTCCTGCTGTATGTTGGGATTATTTGGGATGGGATGTGAAGATGTGGGATTGAACAGTTATTTCTTACCTATTGCAGGTGTTTCAGTATTTTAGGGTTCATAATGTGTGATTATTTGCTGAACATACAAACTCTGAAAACCACCTTCATAGACTGAGTTTCACAAATCAGGGTAATGGAGTGGTAACTATGTCGGCCAATAATTCACAAGATGATGCTGTACAGAAATGCCAGAGAGATATGTTTGCTGTTATTTAGACCGAAAAGCACTGACAGAATTCTTATGGTTATTATTGAACATGCTACATTTTGCTCATGACCAAATTTAATGGATCCTTTTTGAAAATCATCTCATATAGTGTTAACATATTTTCTTAAAAGGAAGAGTTTGACCACTCTGTCTGTAAACTAAATATGAAGCTACAACCAGCAGTTGGGTAGCTTAGCTTAGCACAAAGAGACTGCTGGCCTTGGCAATTCATTGGTCTGGAGTAGTAGTCACAAGCAGTGGAGACTTCTGGCTTTGACTAAAAGTGTGGTATCAATCTTGTTATCTAACTCCTGGCAAAAAAACAAAAAAACAAGCATCTTTCCATAAAAATGTCAGTGGTGGCCAGTATCTGTCAGGGTCTGTTCTTTGGGGAGAAGCTCTGTACTAGTCAGCTAGGAAAATTACAATTACTTAAAAAACAGAATTTGATTTTAATGTGACACGATAGGGTTTGGCATTCACAAAATGTACTGATCCAGGATGAAACAAAATACCGTAGTATACGTGGGACTATGAGGTGTAATAAATTTGACTTCTGTGCATCACACACATACTGTAAATTAGCGTTGTCCTTTACAAAGTATGATAACTCTGTTGCAGTAGCCACGGACTGAGTGTTCCTGTGTCAACACTGTGAAATGGAAATCCTTGTGGCCACTATCTGACTTTCAGACACTGCTCGCTGTCCAAATGCCTAATGAGACATGAACCTTGGACTTGTCGTATGGCTCTTCAATGTCCTGCTTGTTGCCAGGAAAACTTATTTTTCAGCTGACAGGCAGCACAGGGTCTGAGAGGTGTTTCTGGATCTCAGCCAGTCCTGAGGTGATATCCAGATTCCCTGGCAGTGATGGGTAGCGGAGGCTGCCGCACAGTCTGGGGTTCTCCATGAGTGAGGATTTGACTGATGGCTGAGGCAGCTGTGGAGTCAACCCTGTATGGGTCTCTGTTTCAGGGGTGACAGTCATGAACATGGTGTCATCTGATGCCACGGTCGCATGGATACCACTGGAAAGTGACTCCTGGGACTTCTTGGTGAATTTGAGGTCAGTCTGGGTAGAGCTCTAGAGTAAAGAAACCAAAAACCCTTTGTTATTCCTTAAGTTAAGAGGCCAGACTCTTGGTAGAAAACACAGTAACCGATAATCTTTCGGTACCTGTATAGGTGCCCTACTGTCCATCTGTATGGGGGAAATGGGGTACATGTTGTGCAGCACTGGTGTCCCAGTTCCATACAGGCCAGGTGAGTTATTAGGGAGGGTACTAGACGATACAGTGCTGTAAGCAGGAGGTACAGGTGTAATCTGCCTCTGGAGAAGCTGGAGAATAACATTGATGTCGGCTGTCATGCGAGTCTCCAGCCTGGGGAATCAAGGGGCAATGAGAATGTCAGAGGTAATCAAGTGATTAGTCATAGCAGCAACACTCTCCAAGAACCTTCTTTCCAACCCTCACGAGTGGTCACAAGCATTGGTCCCATGTAATTGGGTAGATGTAAGATTGGCAAGAAGGCTAAGGACTACCTTATTAGAACAGTGCACCATCTCTATCAAGGTAAACAAAGTAGTGTACACTGTTCTGCATTATCTTTCTGTTTAGGAACATATTAAAATTCTTAAATTAGACCCTAACCAACCACTCAATTTTCTTTCTTTACTGTATCAGTATTTTAAAAGAAGCTTAGGGCATCATTAGATTCACCTGTTCAGCTGTGAATGTAGAATCTCAAGTCGAGATTCTAGCTCACCGGGCCGCTCTTCTGTGAATGGTGGAGGGTGGGATGATCGCCAGGCACGACTGGAAAATTGTTGTGACTGTCTATCTGGCCAGTATTGATACATTCCCGGCATATTCAAAGATGAAGCTGAGGAAAGATAGATGGAAGTGGAGGACATTTTTACCCATTTAATTTAAGTAAAGTGACTCATAAGACTCATATCCTATCATATATTTACCTTGGTTGCCAAGGTCCCTGCTTAATGATGTACCACTCGGGGGGAGCAGCTGTACTACTGAGGGCGAGTAGTCCCGTCTGGCATCTTCTGGAGGGTAAAGTTCTATTTTGTTACCGTGGGAAAGAGGTTTAGCCAGGTTTTCACTTGACTGGGAACATGGGGATCCACAGCTACAGTGGTCATCCCAGTGGGCCTCAGGAGGTGAGCGACAATGACGTAAGGACTGGAGGGGGTATGGGTCTTCACGATCAATTCCATCTGTTTCACAGTAGATGCAAAAGAACAGGTCATCAGTCTATGAAAGGGCCAACACAGATAGAAAGACAACCATGCTCACAATCAAAACTGTGAATGTCACTGGACAGAGAGAGGAACCAGATTTTTAATGAACATGGAGACAACATTCAAACCGAATTAACAGACCCAGGGGCTCCACTGTTATGAGGTATCCAATCTCGGAAACCATCAACTATTGCCTGATGACAATGTAGCCTCTGGGGCCAATGTTTCTGGGTTTCCATTGCAGTAGATATTTGGAAAATGGATTGTTGTCGTCATCAGACAACAGACGCATTTCAGATTGCATTTCAGCCAATGTGTTCTGGCTCTTTTGCTCTTTACATGGACTGTTGCAAGTAAAGCCCACTCAAATGTGATGGAAACTAGAAAGAAAATCTTTCCAACGTACCTTGCTACAGATTGTGCATTCATATGCATATATCTGTTTCCAGAGATTAAGAGGTATCAGTACTAATCTCTGTTGACTAATAACTACATCCTCCCAAAATACACTTACTTGTTCTCAACTGACCCCTTTAGTCTCATTGGCACTAAAACATAGTGGACATCTATTGACTTCTCTTTCCAGTAAGGGTAAAATTTTGCCTCTTTGTCTCATTATATAATCTTGTCTGATTGATAATTTTCTGCTGTATTTTCACAGCCTGTCTAGTTTAGGTTAGAAATCAAAACAATGCCTGTAAGGTTTTTCTGACAGATCAGGCCAGGGTAGACAAGAAGCATTTTTAGGAAGCACACTGACTGACTGAGTTTGGCAGATTGTTTGACTGTGACACCAGGTTATCTCACCTGGTCGGATTCGGCAATCCAGGGAGTGCATTCTGTGTCTTGGCTTGTGGCCATAACCACAGTCGTCACCAGAGTCATCAGTTGTTATTATTGGTGGTACTTGATCAGCCTAATGAACACAGACAAAAACAGGATCATAGAAATTCTAATGAGAAATGCTTTCATTTTATGTCTCAGTGAAAAAAACATCTGAAATACAAATCTTCAAGATCTGCAAGCTACTGCCAGCATACATCTCTCAGGTCAAATGTTATCTCCAGGTTCCTCCAGAAGTTGTCTGCAAAGCTGGGGTAGACATCAAGAACCTCCAGCAAGTCGTCCCTCAGGATGCGGTGCAGGTCACAATAGGTGATGGTGTGGACATCTGAATTGGACTTTCCTGGCTCATCATACAAGTGGATAGGTTCACCAAAGATGTCATTCTTTTCTGGAAGAACAGGAGTATTTTTTATTAGAGCAAATTATGTTTTTGAAGTATCGTTTTGGAGCATTTTTGAGACACCACATTCAAATCATCTATGCTTTAATGGCTTTACCTAATATTGCAACCACCACATCATCCCTGATGACTTGAATGGATCCTCTTGAGATGAAGAAGAGAGAGTCCAGGATGTCTCCGTAGTTGATCAGAATATCTCCTGGAGGAGCATGGACTGTCTTGAACCTCATTCCCAAGTGTCGCAGACAGGCTTGACTGCCCCCATGGAAAGCCTTGCAATTATGTAGCAGAGATCTGTTCAAGTGCAAACAGATGTCTGCCTGCAAAGACTCTGGAAATCCCTTCAACACCTGAATATAAGAAAACAAGACCATCAGTGATTAGATTCAAAACAGGGATACTGACTTCACAAATACTATAACATAGTCACATTTTACTTACAGCATTCATGTCAATGCCATTTGTGTAGGACCAGGCATGCTGGAAGTACTCCTCCAGCCTTCGGCGCAGGCCACCTGGGATCTGGTGGAATCGGATGAACTCTTTGACTCGCAGCATCTGGGTGTGGTAGCGGGTTGTACCGGAGTACAGTCGCTGGATGATGGCTGACACATTCCCAAATATGCTGGCATACATGAGAGCTGAGATAGAAGAAGCAAACAAAAAAAGCAAAACATAAGGTTCAGACCTCTAATCCCAATATTTTTGTACTGTCCCTTCAGTGTTATTCAACTTACAGCCAATGACCATGACGCAGATGGAGAAGATCTTCTCTGAGTTGGTGTTTGGAGAGACATTACCGAACCCCACACTTGTTAAACTGCTCAGGGTGAAGTAAAGAGCAGTAACGTACTTGTCTTTGACTGATGGACCAGAGGAGGAGTCACTGTCGTTGTATGTCTTGCCCAGTTGTTCAGCTAGGTTGTCCAACCAACCGGTCTCTGTGTAGGGTCTCTCCACAAAGCCAATAGCATACCAAATGCAGGCAAGCCAATGAGCAATGAGCACAAAGGTGCACATAAGCAAGAAAAGGACAGCAGCCCCATATTCAGAGTATCGGTCAAGCTTTCTTGCCACACGGACCAGTCGCAGCAGCCGAGCTGTTTTCAGCAGGCTTGTCAAGGTTGCCATCTTTGGTGTCCAGTAACAACAGGAAAGAAGATGTTAAGCAAGGAAACGGCCATTCAGTTTACAGTAGCTTTTCATTTGAGAAGTGTAGATGATACAGTAGAATTATAGCTAAGGTTTACTTCCAAAATAATTAGCATGAACTTCTTTTAAAATAATTCATATAATTTGCAGAAATGCAGAATTCTTACCTCGTCAGAGCCAGATCTGAAAATGAGAAGGTCAAACGGGATCGCTGCGAACAGATCAATAGGGAACCAGCCTTTGATATAGTGCTTGGCTATCCGGCTTGGCTGTGTGATCACCTCATCATTTTGGTCAACATACGTTGTGCGAAGGTTGATGATTATATCCACAATAAACAGCACATCCACCATAAGGTCCGCCACATTCAGAGGGTTACATGTGTAGCCACAACTTCTTTTACGTAAATCCCTATGTTCATCCAAGAGGAAAGCAGCAGAGTACGGAGTGAAAACAGCTGTGTAGAGGACCAGGATTAGAATAATCCAGTCCCAAAATGCCTTGAAGGGGCTGTAGTGAAGCAAGATCCACCATGTTGTCTCTTGTACCTGGAGTTTGTACTCAGGTAGTACATCAGACTCCAAAGAAAGTACCTAAGCATAAAGAATGCATCAGAATGCAACAGTTCTCACATATGAACATTGACTTTTCCTCCAATTATGTATCTTCCTTAGTTACTGTTACATGACATTATAATGCATTTTCATGAATACTCTTGCATTAATCAATCATAAATTAAGTCAAATTTTAGATTTGACTTAGATTAATTTAGATCGTCTAAAATCTGCAATTTGCCTCAGGGGCTTTATAATTTGTACAGCAAGCAACAACATCTGCCCCCCCCCCAAAAAAAAAAAAAAAACTTTCAACAGAGAACACACAAAGCAGATCTTTTGCTTGAAAAGGAAAACAGTAAAACAAGTACACTTCAACACTTTCTCTTTTTCTGAACTAATACTGACCAACAGACCTTTCTAGAAGACGTACTGTTTTGACCAAGTTCCTGGCGGAGGCTGCATGCTCTGGTTTTGCGACCTTGTAGGTCCAACAAATCCTTGACCATCCTGTCATTGGTGACTCTCAGCTGACGCAAGATGTGGGTACATCCAGATGTACGATTATATCCAGATAGTCAAAAAACCTTGAGGTTGAAGCTAAAGCAATAGTGTGCTGTAACCACACTTACAAGAGCAGACTGAGCGCTGGTGGGCTGGAGGGCTGTAATGATGAGTTGGGCGTCATGCTCACATAACTGGGTTCATGTGCTGCCACAGTCCTCGTGTTCTCTTTAGCCCAATTTCAAATTAGTACTTGCTCTAATGAATCGTACTGGCCTTGTGGACAGATATATCCATCTATCTTACTATCAGGTAGGTAGATAAATAGTTAGATAAATAAATAGATAGACTGACAGACAGGAATCAACAAGTGACCCCCTGCTGCTAGGTCACGGGTCATTGCAAACACTTCCCTTGCATTTGTTTGATATCCATCACACACCGTCCTACAGAGGCAGTGATGCAGAATGCCGAGCCTAAGGGCTCCAGCAGTAACAATGGTTGATCTGAATTGAGCTGTGGCTCAATGTAACTTTGAGCAACCAAACCGCCTACTGATTTTTCCACTAGCAGGTTAATTAACAGTCTTTCTGGGAGCCTCTTTATTTCTTATATATCAAAACATGGCTAATGTGAGCTCTTTAATGATGGACCAAACCTGGAAAGCAGTGAATGATTGCCAGTCAAAGACTTGTCATTTGAAATTTGGTAGTTCATTTAGAGCTCTTAAATGGGACTCCCTGGCTCTCAATCAGCCAGACACTGAGCCCATATGAAATCTCGGCTCCCATACCTGCGTGACCTTCTCTGTGACGTTCTTAGAGCGGCCCTTCACCTTGGTGGGACTAAGCAGCTCCATCCTGGGAGTTGGAGGCGAGCAACACTCTGGGCCTCTGCTGGCTGGTCTCCCACCCTTCATAACATCTGCGTCAGACATGGAGCTCTGCTGACCTACAGGTGATCAGAAAGACATGATTTTATTTCTATTTAGGCCAAAGAGACCTAAGCAATCTGTATTTTACTTTTTTTCCCTTTAATCTTCACACTAGTATTATTACTACAATTAAATAACACTGTTGGCTCCATTACTTTGGTGTAGTTTTCTTGCTATACTGTACGAGAAATTTGCCTAAAATTTTAATGTGAAGGCAAAAAAGGAATTACATGGTGTGATCTCCTCTCTTATCAAATTCTTCTCCAACTCTGGTTACCCAGAATGCCAATCTAGCTGAGCCCCTCCCAAAACAATACTCTGCCCTCAAGTACTGGATAGTTTCAACACTTATCTCACAGTCTTACTGGACTGAGAAGGCAGTAGATACATTGTAGAAAAATCTCTGCTGGCACTAGTTGGTCAACTCTTCAACCAAGCAAAGTTTCAGTGACAGTAAATAAAGACAACATACCTGATTCGAAACCAGAATGTCAGATCCTTCTTGGTCTTGACCACAAGGTAGCCATGGCTCAAATATCCATTCTTCAGGACACTTTTTGGACAGGTGTGTTCAAAAACATTCACTCTCCTCTTTCATGGTTCATATTTTAAAACAAATGTACTTCTTTCATTCAGACGTCAATGTTGAACTCTCCACTCTGGCACGGGGCAGAGGACTGGCCTCCAGCTTGCATGTGGCCGTGCAGCATTCGCCAACACTGAAAACCAATCAATGCCACGCTATAGCTGAGAGGAACTGACGGGAAAATCGATGACAAACATTGATAAACAGAGCAAATGGGCTCAGAGCCATTACACTGAACCCTGTTAACATCAAATTACCATTTCAATGTTCTTGTATGTGGTTCAGTTTGATGGTCAGGGTCTAAAATATAGTTCAGGCTGTCACATATGGGACACTGTGACGTAAAAAAATTAATTGGCTGGCTAAAAGTATAGCACCTGCTCAATATGTTGCATGTATACTGTTAATGTGGGATCTTATTGACTGCAATGTTGACACTACAGTAATATGAGGGGGTAATGACCTGTGATGTCATGGCTCAAAATGTCCTTTAGCTGTGACCTTCAGCCATCTCTATTCTTTCTTTTGTTTTTAGAAATAATACAATAAATATATTTAGTTTAGCTTAGCAGATGTTTGAGCATCCCCATGCAAAATTATGTCTGTGCAGTTTGACATGAGAAGGCCATTTTTATATTCTTCTCCTGAAGAAGCAAAGTGTCTCTAAACTAACATATTTACACGTGTACGTACATAATTTTGTGACATCACAACTGCCTTGCAAGCCAATCACTGTCCATTATGCAACTTAGACAAAAAGTGTGGTGTTACAACTTGAAAAGGACAGTCAGAAACAAATTATTATACAAAGTGGATCTTTAAATGAAACTTTATTTTAAACTGATCCTTGTTAATACATTGCTCCCTTCCCAAACTAGTAAAAGTGAAATTTCATTTTGACAGAACATTTTGATTTGTCTTGGACTATATGTATGATTAGCCAATGAAATGGCTTAACCAACTTTTAAAGACTTACTTCCAGAACATCTACCAAAGAAATGCAGATGTGGAAGTTATTTCACTCTAAAAGTGTGGAAACATGGGAAAAACCCAGAGAGCAAAGGTGGTAAAGAGTTCCACTGATTCTTCTGTATGCTTGAGGCTCAATCTTAATGAAATTCTGATTAGTGCAGTCAGACAATATAAACTATTACATCTTAACAAGGATCACACTTTCATCTTGCTTCCAATACCTTCATATTATACATATATGTATACATATTGACAATGATCAACAGTAACCAATATAGGATACTTGTCAAATCCTTTCAATAGTCTGTGTCCACCAGGTGTCTAGAAGGAGTCCTCAGCTGTCAGCCTGGATGTTGTCCCACACTCTAACTACATCTGGATAGTCATTAAGAGCTTCTATTAGCGCTGAAGCAGCATCCAGCTGGCCCTCGTCCAGAGACAAGAAGGTGCGGGGAACAAACTCCAACCCAGCAGATGTAATCTGCACTCCCAGCTCCTCTAATGAGGCGCGTACCTTCTTCAGGTCCATCATGTCACAAATAAACTGAAGAGACAGAAAAATATCAAACTATTAGTTCATCTGTGGTAGTGTTCAAACTTTCACTGTCATTAAATATATCTTTTTATAAATTGTTTAGTCTGTAAAATGTGAGAAAATAGTGAAAAAAATAATTTCCCAGAATCCAAAGTTGACTTGCCATTGGATGTTTGGCCTAATCAACTAGACTAAGCCTTTAGGCACTTAACTGTGGGAAGGTTGTATTACAGTGTATATATACAAGCTGTTCTATGAGTGGGAGGGGGTGATTTACAGGGCTTAGTAGTCTGGAGCAACGAAACGTTACTTAAAAAATATGTTATTGGTATGAGGGCCTAACAAAATTATTATTGCAACAAAAAATCAAAAACTATGCTGTGATAGTGATGGCAGGCACAGATGGAGAGACTGGTCGGTTTACATAGAAATCCTGTAGTGGGAATCTGTAAGGATCGGACTGAAAGTACAAATAAAACTGTGATTTTTGAAAGCTTAACACATAATTGGATTATAATAAAACAAACAACTACTGTATCATCTGAAATACTACTAAATGATTTATTATTTGTCTCATCATTCATAAATATTATGCATCTCTAGAGAATTTAACAGATGCTTGTCTCCTCAGGACTAAGGCAGAAATACTTTGTTTTCAAGTATTTCTATGAGTCTGCCATACTTTTACATTTAAATTTAAATTTCAAAGCCGAACAGGATGCCTCATTCCAATAACTGCTGTTACTACTCCTCTTCAGACAAAATGCCTCCTCATGTCTGACCTGCAGCACAGGCTGCTCCTCCTCATCCTCAGTCTCTTGGACATCCGCAGCTCCCGCCTCAATGGCCAGCTCCAGAGCTCGCTCTGTAGAGACGTTCTTGCCGGACACCAGCACCACGCCCCTCTTGTTGAAGTTGTGTCGCGCTCCGTCTGACAGCATCCCTCTGTGGACGAGTACAGAATTACACCTCTGTGAGACACATTAAACTGTGAGAGGTGATCATTTCTAGGTATCTTTTGTTTTTCAAAAAGACAGTAAACTCTTTTTAGACATTAGACAGAATAAATTAAAGAAAGTTCTAAGACCCCATGATCTGATTTAAAGCTTTTAAATTCATTTTATAAGATAGAATTGTTGGGGTGTTGCTGCCTAAATTGATATGGTTGGTTTCATGCCGTGTTTGTATCTGTTTCAATTTACTTGTTCTTAGTTTGTGCTGCTGCCCATCTTGGCTAGGACTCCATTGAAAAGATTGTTAATCTCAATGGGAGCCTTTTTGGTTAAATAAAATAAAAGAACTGCAGTTGTGTATTTTCTGTGACAGATGCTATGACGATTTAAGGCTTTTAGGCAGATGGTGTGCCATTAATATAGAGGAAAAGACTTTTGGCAAATGAAAAACAAGCAAAAGTTCTAATAATCACTCCGATTTAAGATTTAATTAGATCTTGTATAGTCACATATGCAGAGTTACTGCCCTAATAATCAATCTCTTGTTCCAATGCTTCACCAATAATTTCAGATATTTATCTGGGTTGGAGACACAGGCTTAAACTAAGAGTGCTGTACTCTGATCAGTAGTCAGTTGTTTGTGTCTCTGCAGCACAAATGTGTTTGTACAGGGACATCTAGTGGCTGCTGCACCAATATCCATTATATACCATATATGTCATATCTGACATGTGCTCATCAATACTGCTGTGTTATCAAATGTACATTTTCAAGTATTCCCTTCAAACCAGTTAAATATTTGTGTGCAACCAGTGGTGTTTGTTTTACTATTACTTAAGTGTGAGATGTTTGGGATGCCACACACATGCATCAAATATCTGTGTTTGAGTATTTCAGCTATAAGATGAAACAGAAGACTGGTCCTGACCCATTCCTGATAAGCAGGCGTTTGATTTCCTGCTGGCAGCGTGAGTTGTTGTCAGTCAGGACTTCAATAAGCAGCAGACATCCACCGGGCCCCCGAGCTTCAATCGTGTGCTGGGTCGCTGGTTTGGCTTTTTCCTGTAGAGCAAAGAGAGAATACATGAATCTTGTTCGGATGTGTGGGAATATACCAACTACTGAGACTCTTTACGTTGCATTTCCCCCATTTGTATGTGAGATTGTGTCGTCAACCTACCGCACTCTTGATTGCAGCCTCTATGGACACTTTGGGCATGTTCTTGCTTCTGCACTGCTCCAGTATGTGGGCTAAGTTTAAATTCATGTCTGGGTTGGATCCACCCTCTGCAAGTGAAACCAACATTTAAATTACCACACCTTTGACAAGAAAACACTTGAAACACATGACTTTGTTTAAGTTGAACCTCACCTTTCACAGCTATCTTTATCAGCATACCAAACTTCATAAACATCCTGCCCCTCGCCTCATCTTTAGGTCCCTTAATGTGCTTCACCTTTGACCACTTGTTGTGTCCTGCACATAAGGCAGAGCACATGTGCAACGAGCTGACAGGAGTGCTCCTCCTCCAGGGGGGGTACCACACACATGAAGCCGGCCGCAGCACGGACTCCACCGGGGCCGGGAACCTGCCTGAGGTCGCGGTAAGACACTGGGGGCGCAGAGTCTGCAGAGCCCTCAGCACCACCGGCCCCGCCATGCCCTTCACACACACACAGTGTTAATGAACACACAAACTGTAAGCCTGCAGCTGACATTAAATTAGAAAGCAAACATCTTAACACTGATAGATTTTAATTTAAAGTCCGTCGTTACCCTCAGTCTGATAAGTTCAGGGAGCACGCAGCTGCCGTCCTTGTTGTGAGACCAGCACTTCCTGGTTGTGATGACGTCAAAAGTTGGCCCTTCAAAATAAAACCTCAATAGGTCTCAACAAAAATAATAATATTAAGGGTTGATTGTTTATGATCATTTAAGGCCAAATGACATGATGCATATATTTTATATATTATGGATATTGTAATTTAACCACGTGATGTGTGTGTATATATATATATATATATACTGCTACTACTAATAGTAGTAGTACCAGCAGCAGCACTACTACTACTAGTAGTAGTACTTTACATACCTCTACTTTATACACCAACTATAGTCTATATATACATGTGTGTACATACACTGCCAAGTAGTCTGTTAGTTCTGTTTGTTGTTGTTTTTTGTCAATTTCTTTTCTCTAAAGGTACTAAACTTTATGTAGCCCTTTTTTATTTTGTGCTTAAATGTGTGTGCAGTTTTTTTTTTCTTTTAGTCCTGTGTCTTTGGTGAAACACTCTATACTTTGTATGGTTGAAATGACAATAAAACCCACTTGACTTGACATGAATTAATAATGAAAATATCACTATTTATATGTTTGTATAGAAATCATCATTATTATTATTATTATCTGTATGACAAGCTTGCTGTAATGTAAATGGTATCTGCTGTTTTACTTGCAGAGTTGGGAAACCCCTAAAGACTTTAGAGGGATAACTTACTTGCAAGCTAAGTTTATGAGAGGAAAGGATGTCTAGAATGGACAGCATATACATTTGTATATAATTGCTGACATTTTTAAAAAAGAACAATAAGGAACTTGGTAAAGTAAATATGTAAGCTGGACTAGCTCTAATAAGTGTTCTCTCCTGTGCAAATTTTGTTTTCTGTTATTTTTATACATGTGTATTTATTGTCATGCATGACATACTGCTGAAAAATGTGTAATCATAAATCAACCATGGGAACCTGAAGTCTCTTTAAGGACCCCTGGGTGTTTCTGGTTAAGAACAGACAACAAGACACACAAGATCAACAACTGGTATCAAAAATAACGGCAACCCAAGCTAAAATATTGTACATCTTTCCCATATAATTATTTATTTGTTATATCTGTTAGTGTCAGTGAGGTTAGTATTAGAGATTATGGGTTTTATCTAATTGGCACAAACAGTAGCCAGTGTGAGACTGGACTGTGTCCTCCAAAATGTCCCAGCGTGGGAACTGGAAATGAAATGGTGGTCTCTTGCCACAGAATCAGTCTATTAAATCATACTGCTTCTATTTTGATGGTTGGATATAATAATAATAGGCTTTTGACCCAGTCTCTTGTCCCAGTTTCAAAAAACAGGAACATTCCGTATGTGTGCTGAGAAATATATGTCATTATATGCGTCATTATGAAAAGCAATAAAGGAGCTAAGTTTGATACACAAAACAGATGACCACACCAGAGGAGCACAAAGAGTTAAGTGAGAAGGAAGCCACAGCCAATCAAGGCCAACCCTTCTCTGATAGACAACAGTCCAAAGAACTGTAAAAGGAGGAGATTTCCTCCAAAGCACTCCTCTTTCTCTTCTTCTCACACTACAGGCTGAGCCCCTCAGACCACAGATCAGTGATGTCCACTGAATCTCAAGAAGACTGGAGAAAGGAGACTCAAGAAGATACTACAAAGCCAGTTTGTATTGAGTGATGAAACAAAGAAGACAATCACTGATGGGACACCAAAGAAGATCAAGTCTTTAACTCTGGGAAACAAGTTCAGTCTGAGGAGAACAAGATGATCTGATGTGAATTAAACATCCTGTTTAAGTCAACAGTTGAAAAAAAAAAACGTCATGTTGTCTTCACATCAAGGAACTGGTGTCTTGGCTCTTTTCCACAGTGTAATGATAGTGGCTGCACTGGTAGGTGACGCTGATTACGTTATTTACTATTTGATTGATTAAGTTATATACTTCATTGATTGAATGAGTTACATGACTATTGTTCGCTGTTCATAGATTTGTTTGAGCTTTTCTGCAAAAAAGCCTTACACAGTTTTTATTTTATCTGTAATTTGTACACCATCAGTTCTTATTTGATTGTACAATCTCCACATATTTGTAGTTAAGGACCGGTGATGTTCAGTGGAAAATTACCGACTTGAATAAAATGAACATAACTGTAGAAGTAAAATCTCAGTCTCTTAGTCCAGTATAAACTCATCAAAGGATGGTGTTCATATTATAAATTTAACCTTTTGACACAGAGGCATCATATCTTACACTATAATATGACACTGAGTCAGAAATAACACTCCCATAGTGCTGCACTTGGCCCCAAAAATTTCATATATCTGTGACTCTCTTTGATCGTTCAAATTTTGGACATAGATTTATCTTTGTGCTCCAGGAAACGTGCCAGCCATTCACCAGCAAGACTGAACCAGAGATGAGTGGTGTAACTTTCTTCATTTTTTAAATAGATAAGGTGATGGTGGATAACTTTTCTTTCTAACACTTGATTTGGATAAACTGTCTTAACATATCAACAGTTTACTAGTTCAGATTCAGCAATTTAACCCATAAATATAACAATTTCTTTCAGCACTGTGGTTAAGATTTAGGTTTAGACATAAAAAAACATATTGGTTAAGGTATGTTTTTGAAATGTCAATAAAATAGATAATCTGTTAAACATCTTTAAACATCTACAGACAAAGCCTAACAGTTGAAATGTTTCAAACACTTCGTAAACTGTAGGCAAACAAAGTCCAAATAAAATGTGAAACTAATTAAAATTGGATGGCAATGAAGCTTCAGTGACCTACAATTGAAAGCCAGTGAATTAATTAGGTCTTGTGGATTCTTTGCAGCACAAACCGCTGTTGAAAGTAACTAATAACTAACTAATAACCACTTATTAAGAAGAAATAGCCAATAAATGAAAGGATATTTTATGAATATGCCTGTCGAAATGCAAAAAAAAAAGTCATTTTGAAAACATTAAAATTATTTTTATGAGCTGCATTTGAGTTGACAGGAGAAAAGCTGTTTAGCTGTACACCAGATGAGCAAGTTGAGACAAACTGAGATAATAACAGGAACCTTCAATCTCCACCATCAGAAGTCACCTGCGGTCTGCTTTAGCTCACAAACCTACATCTGCTCTGACTTCTTTAACCTTTCACCTACTGAAGCATGCCTCCTGTACCTCACACTGACCAACGTCGCTTCATCTCTTCATCTGTTCATCTTCCCCTGGGTCGATCCTGAGCGTCGACCTTAGGCAGATTTACAAGCTCCTGCTCAATCAGCCTGAAAATCACTTTGCATGAAGCAGAGGCCAGAGAGAGAAAATTCAATTATGACACAAAGGCGAGGAGATGTCCAAGCCTAATTGTTTTGCTAGGACTCCCCGTCCCATCAGCTGGGAATCTTCCCATACAAAGGAAAGTGAAAGAGTGTATTGACTCGCATGTATTGAATAATGCTGCACGTCAATGTCCTGCGTTTGTTTTTAAGGCTGTTTTGTTGAGGACTTTCACATACAAACTTAAATATCTAATTATTATTATATCTAATTCTGACCATCAGTCATCGACGTCCTTAAAAGGAACTGTTGACAAAGACCCAGAAACCCACACACACTCACATTTATATATATATACACTGTAAGCAGTGTCAACACAGCCGGAGTGTGTCCACTACAACAACAACAAGTGGTTTGAGCAGCTCAATATGTCTGTATTGACTTTGGCTGAGAGTTCCCTCCCAAAACAAATCACTATTGGAAATGATAGCTGTTCACTGTTCACCCATTGGCGGTTTATTTTAATGGCTTGTGCCAAGAATGTTAGTTATTACATATCTATGGACATGACTAGTTCCAGTTGGACTTTTGTCTGTTTAACCCTCTGGGGTCCAAGCAATCGGCCATGATTGCAAAAGCAATTGATAGGGCCATTGATAGTTGTTCTTGTTCTAACAAGAGTGAGATGTTGTCTTTAGATTTTCAGGAAGATGCTGTAAGAAAAAGTGGTGGAAGAAGTACTCTGGTGGCAAAGTACAAGTACAACAATGTAAATGAATAATGCTGTAAAAACCTGGATTGTGGTAGAGTAGAAATATAAGGTATCGTTTCTTCTCCGTTGAACCTAACCAATGCTGAGTCTCTGTGCCTTTCTGCTTCATCATCTCTCACTGTTCTCCTCTGGCGGGCAAACAATCCTCATGCAAGTTCTCTAGTTGCTAGTTTTCCTGCTCTGTTGTGAAATGCACCTGGGAACACAAAGCTGTCTCTGTAGACTAGCTCTCACCAGCATGGCCGAGGTCCTGAGGACCAGGCCCCCATGTGGCCAGTGGCAGCCCCGCCGGGGTAAAAGAAGGGGTTGGCGAGGGATTATCACATACCACACCTTCATACAACTATTTCACAACACCTGGAGGCAGCAGATCAGATCCTTGGGAGTGATTGCGGTTGAAACTAGAGAGAAACTTTTAATGTCAAGTTGCTCAGATGAGATGAAGTTGCTCTTGAGGCTTGGACAACCATCACAATCAGACCTCTGCAGATACATTATAGCCTTAGAAAGATCTTAAAGGATCAAGCCACCAGTGATTTGACTTGTTTTAAACTATTTACAACAAATCACTGATACTTTACATCATAGCTAACTATTATGAAAATAACTTTATTTTAGATTTTTAGATTTCAATTTTGTTTGCATTGTAGGGAAATGAAGTAGTAGACTTTGTTATATAGTTTAATCGTTATTATATAGTTATTACTTTAGCAAATGGAAACCAAAGGCTGCCTGTAAGGTAGGAATAAAGACAAATCTTAAAGAAACACTTATGTGCCTTGAATAAATTACTAAAACGTTCCAGGTTCTAGACGTCCTTCTCTCCAGCAACACATTACAGTTCCTGAGGTGTTCCCAGGCTAGGCGGGTAATGTAGTCCCTCCAGCAGGTTGTGGGTCTGTAACAGGGTCCACAACCAAGTGGACATGCCCAGAATACCCCCAGGACAGCTGGAACACCTAGATGGACTGGAAAATCGAGAGCTTTGCCTTCTGGCTCAGCTCCCTCTTCCCCACAATGGTCCAGTACAACGTCTGCAATACTGCAGACGCTGCACCAACCTGTAGGTCCATCTCACGGTCCATTTTCCCATAACTCGTGAAGAAGACACAGAAATCCTTGAACTCCTTGGGGCAAATACAGGATATGATGTATTCTGTTAAAATCATTTAATAATCATTTAAATAATTATTATCAATTAATTTTCCCCACAACACTGTACTGTGACTCTTGCATACTTCATAATTTGATATCTCTGTTTTGTTTTGTTTTTTATCCACCTTCTACAGATAGACTCTGATGATGTCATCACTCGGGATGAGCAGATCTACGTCCTGATTGGTGCTCATGCCAAGTGTGAAAGGAGCATCCAGGCACAAATGGCCCTGGTTAAAGGTTTGTGTGCCACTTCTGCAGCATTTTTTCATTTCAATTAGTTTTCAAGGTCACAAGAAGAAATGTTGCCAAACTCCAAAAGTTTATACAAAGTGTATAAAATAGTTATTTTTAAACTTCTATCATCTTCTTCTATCAACCCACAGGTTCGGTATGAGTTATGACTCATATCAGTGTATAAAATGTAAACCTTTGCTTCAGGTGTGCTAAGTCGGTCTAGTTGGGATATAAGGTCTTTTAACAAGCACATCCAGCATTGGCAATAAAAGAGGAGAGGTCAGTGAGTGCATTTCTAAATATGCAGTATAATCAGAAACATGTATATTTATTACATCAATTATTTATTTAGGATCAGATATGACAGCAATCCAATATCCTGCTGTCCAGTATCTCTGTGATTACAGAGTTGAATTTAGGTGCGGACAATAGTGGGACATTTTTCATTCAGAATATGACAGGGAAGCTGATGATGGGTCGCTTCAATGATCTATTTGGAGAGGAATTTTATAAGACTTATAAGGCACAGATAGTATACTCTGATGTCCTGTATGAAATGTTAGATTATATTTATTGTAGGACACCATCAAAAGAAACCTGTAAGCACAACCATTTAGATTTGTTTTAAGTATGTTAATATTAAAACAAATCTTTTCAAGTACTGTACTTAGGAACAATTTTACATTTCTGAGGGAAAGAGTGCCTAATGTGTTGGGTAAAGTTAGCTTTGCCTTGATTAGAAATATTAAATTACATTACATTAAAATGCCGCTTACACATTAATGTGTCACTAAAACTCTAATCTTTACAAGTACACTATGCAGCTGTATTAGGTGAAAATGAAGAAAAGTGTAATCAGCAGATATCAAAGCATCAGGTTTAAAAAAAACTTCTTCTATCTTCAAACAGAGACTCTTGCTTACTGGCCTTCTTCTTGTGTCCCTGAGCATGTGTCATGTCTACATAGTGCACATAAGTCAGCAGAAAACTAAAATTATACCACCAAATAGCCTAACAGCTGTTTTTCCCACATTGTTGTGAAGAAGGTGACTGCCTCCCAGAGTGGGATGGGATCATCTGCTGGCCACAGAGCAGAGCGGGTCAGCTGGTTTCTGTGCTGTGCCCAGAATACATCTACGACTTCAATCACAGAGGTAGGAGAGCTCAGGAGACACTATCATGCAGTAATGACACCACAGCTTTGTCCTGATGTGTCTCTTTCTCGGACAACAAACATGGTTAAATAAAAAAAGCATGTGAGTTATAAAAAGCATCTTGAAGTCGATGTGGCCAGCCACTATTTTAACATCTACATGTTATATCAAATGAATATCTGTGCTTCAAGACATTTCTGACGTTTCTATGGCACTCTAGGACGAGCCTACCGCCAGTGTGACGCATTGGGGAGCTGGGAGCAGGTTCCCAGTGTCAACCGCACTTGGGCCAACTATACGGAGTGTACCACATACCTGACCTCCAACCACAGGAGCCAGGAGGAGGTACAGTGTGTGTTTGCTTGTCTTGTGCATGCAGACAGTGTGTGTTTGCATGGTTGGTTAAACCTGTGTATGGCTTAGCCTAATGTGTGTAAGGGTTAGTTAGGCCAATGTTTTCTAAAAAATATAGATTTTGCAGTATTAAATATGTTCAATCACTGATGTTTGCAGAGTAGTAATGCACTATTGTTTAGCCTCAGTTTCAGCATTCTGATTGGATGTTTTTATGGTGACTAAAGTCTATTATATCTCCACATATACACATTTTAAAAATGTTTTTGTTTTGTCTCAGAAGGTGTTTGAGAGACTCCATCTCATGTACACTGTTGGCTACTCCATTTCTCTAGCATCACTGTTGGTGGCAGTCTCCATCCTCTGTTATTTCAAGTAAGAAAAAAGGCAATTTTATCATCTGAAAGTATTTTTCCATAAAGTTTTCATTGAATCATTTGATTAACATAAATACTGATATGAATATTTTTCTTTGTAACATCTCAACATTTTCTCTCTCTCTCTCTCTCTCTCTCTTTCTCTTACTCACACACACACACACACACACACACACACACACACATACACATGTCAGGCGTCTCCACTGCACACGCAATTACATCCACATTCACCTCTTCACCTCCTTCATATGTCGAGCAGTCAGCATTTTCGTGAAGGACGCTGTGCTCTACACAATATCGGATGACAGTAATGCCGAGCCTGAGTTCACTGCACAGAAGTCACATATGGTAAACTATATTAGTGGATTTATTATCATTTATCAACAGTTTTTGTTGTTGTCTAAACATTGCATCAAGATGCTGTAAATTAAATTCAGTACACCTCATAAGCTTTGATACAAGATGATGAAATGGTGATGTTTGAAAGGAATAGTTTGATATTTTGGGAACTACACCTAATAACATGCCATCTTTACACTTATAAGGATTAAGTGGCTTATACCTCAGTTGCTTTGCTTGAATCAGCATCTTTAGAGGAGCTGTTTTGCCATGTTTTTCTTAGCTAAGCTGGCTCTTGGCTGTAGCATCATATTTATAAGACTGGTTTCAGTCTTATCATCCTAAAATGACAAACTATGAAGAGAAAAAATAAATCTAATTTCTTTATTTCTATATCTATTCTATTTCTTTATATATAGTATATTATTGGATTTTTTTTTTTTTTTTTTTTTTTTAAGAAGAACTAATTCACTTTCCAACATTTGTTTTTTTACATGCTGCTTTGTGTCCTCAGGCCGGTTGTAAAGTTGCTGTTACTCTCTTCCTTTATTTCCTGGCAACCAATCATTTTTGGATCTTGGTGGAGGGGTTGTACCTGCATAGCCTCATCTTCATGGCCTTCCTCTCTGACAAGAACTACCTTTGGGCCCTCACCATCATCGGCTGGGGTAAGGAACATTGGGCCAGATACTCTTTTGTCCGTTACAGAGAAATCAGTGACAATTTCCTGATTTTTCTCTCACTGCTCATTTTAAGGTGTTCCAGCTGTGTTTGTGTCTATTTGGGTCAGTGCACGAGCATCGTTGGCCGACACGCAGTGAGTCGTGTGAACAGTTCATCTCTCTAATATTTCATTACACCTGTATTACACAAATTCTTCAGGTCTTTTGTCTGTGCTTTCAGATGTTGGGACATCAGTGCAGGGAACCTGAAGTGGATCTATCAAGTTCCCATTCTGGCAGCAATTGTTGTAAGAAATTTTAATTTATTTAATACAGGGTATTTTACACTTGGGTGGCTTTACTATACACCTCTGCCCCTGCAGGTGAATTTCCTCCTCTTTGTCAACATAATACGTGTGCTGGCCTCTAAACTGTGGGAAACAAACACTGGTAAATTGGACCCTCGGCAGCAATACAGGTAATTGTTTATTAAACCCTCCAAGAATCAAAAGCCAAAAGGACTGACCTTCCCTCTAATTGTTTTTCCCAGGCAGTATAAAATTCACATTAGGCTAGTGTCCTGTTACCAGAGAGTTCTTACAAATATTAAATTGCTGTATGATTTTTTTATGCTTTTATCTGCAGGAAGCTACTCAAATCCACATTAGTCCTCATGCCATTGTTTGGAGTTCATTACATGGTGTTCATGGCTCTTCCTTACACTGATGTGACTGGGTTGCTGTGGCAGGTTCAAATGCATTATGAGATGTTCTTCAATTCATCCCAGGTCAGAATGCACACTCACTTTAGCTATTTCCCCCTGTTTTCAGTCTTTAAGCTAAGTTAAAAGTGGTATCAATCCTGTCATCGAAACTCTTGGCAAGAAAGTAAATAAGCGTCCAAAATGTCAAAGTTTGCTTTAATCAATCTTCTATTTAACAGAATGTAGTGAATTTCTTCATAACAAAATCTCAATTTCATCTTTCAGGGCTTTTTTGTGGCATTCATCTACTGTTTCTGCAACGGGGAGGTAATAATGCTCATTTAGGGTTTTTTTTTCTCGTCTTTGTGGTCTGATAAAAAAAAAAACACAACTTCTTTGTTTGTTTGTCTCCCTCTTCCTCTTCTCAGGTGCAGGCAGAGGTGAAGAAAGCATGGTTAAGACGCAGCCTCACGATGGACCTTAAACAGAAGGCCAGAATGACGAGCAGTGGCGGCGGAGGCAGCTGTTACTATGGCGGCATGATGTCACACACCACCACCCACAGTGTTAGCTTGTCTGCTGCAAATCCCAGAGCTCTCTCCTTCACTGGAGGTGTGGTGGGCTCAGGCGGAGCTGCTGTTGGAGGCTCAGGGGTCCGGCCGCCACGCCACAGCACTCTCCACCCGCAAACCAGCCTGCCTGGATACATGCCTGGTGATATTGAGAGCTCTGGCCTCCAACAGGAGATGGCTATGCGGAAGCCAGGGGGGATGGAGTCTGGAGTTTTTGCCAGGCATGCCAGAGCCAGCAAAGGATTTAATGACTACAAGAGTCAGGGGACATTTGCAGCCCAAACGCCTGGAGCAGAAGATCCAGACAGCCCCTTATCTCTGAAAGAGCTGGAGACCATCTTGTGATTGTGTTGATAAATGTTCAGCAGGGGTTGGACTCATGCAGACCAAGTGGTCACCTGTACAAACCTTAATGTTGATTTGCATTTGCAAAAACTATGGACCTACCAAGCTAGACGTTTTAAGGATTTACTTGTACTGAAATCATTTTGTCAACTTTCTCCAACAAGAAAGAACATTCAGTCAAACTGTTTGCCAAAGAAGATCATGTGATATGATCAAAAGCTCCAGAACAGCTACTGAACAACAACAGAGTGAGATCAAATGGTCACTGAATGAACTATGAGGGAATATGGTGCATCTTCATTTTGCAAAACTATACAAAAGATCTTTACTCATTATGACATACTAAATCTGAATTGTACACTTGAATTGAGACTATTCTCTGATGGCTTTCCAGTCTATTTATTCTGTCAGCGTACATGAACTGTAAACACATTTTTATGTGCTTTAAATTCATGTGAAATAAGTAATAATCTGTAGATAAGATAATAATAAGATAATTATAATTATAATAATGACAATAATCTGTGCTGCTGCAGAGAATTTAGAAAGAACAGGCCTGGAAGTTCAAATAGGGAGATTTTTGTCTCCTTCTTCATATCTTTCCTGTGTTGAATTTTTCAGACCAGACAGTCTGACCCCAGTTGAAACTGCACTTACGTGTGTGTGTGTATGTGTGTGTGTGTGTGTGTGTGTGTGTGTGTGTGTGTCGCCTGTCTATGAATCTGCTGTAGCAATCCTCCTTTTTTCCAAATATTGACCTCCACACATATTGGCTCCACATTTATGATGGAGGAAGGATAACTTCCCTAACGGGCTAACTGTTCACGTTTGATCATTTCTAACAGTAACGTTAGTAACAGTAACAGCACGTGTCCATGCTGTCTATTCAGCTCTTTTTATCAGTCTGACAGGACCCTGAGGGCTGATGCACAAACCTTTTACCCATCACAGAGCAAACCCCAGCCCCTTCCTCCGTGTGACCTCTGGCCTGAATGCTCTCACAACACCATCCAGAATTTCACACACACTCCCCTCAGGAGCAAGAGGCACCTGAGCTGTTTGTGGACCTCGAGCATGAGTGACAAAGCTGCAGCATAAGCCACCAGTATTCACAAGATAAACTGCCTGTAAATGTTTTCTATTGTTTAAGAGTCCACTGATCTGTGTTTATAGTATATGTACAGTGTAAGATAACTGATAATTTAATACCTGTTTTGGGGAATATGCATTGAGAGTTTAAATAAAGTGAAATAAAATGAACTGAACTGAATCAAATGGATTTACATATCTTCTTAGCTCTATCTGTGTATTTCCTGCACACATTTACTACATACTGGTAGTCCCAATGAAGTTATAAACTTCTTTTGCAAAAAAAGAAGACCAAATCAAATAAGGCTGAAAGTAGGCTAAGCTAAGAATGGAGTCATTTATCACAGAGTTTATAATTGTCTTGATGTCTGGCTGACATATCAGATTTGTCAATTTAATTTCCTTCTGCAGACTAATCCGAGCGGCAGGAGCAGAAAACATAAAGACTTTCTTTCCATTCTTACCCCCGAGTACACGGACATCGAGTTCAATAGATGCATCAGCAATATTAATGGAAATCAACAACACAGAGTAGAAAGTTCAAGGTTCAATATAACGACTTCAGGTAGCAGAAAAACATTATAACACT
Organism: Larimichthys crocea; assembly: GCF_000972845.2. Lineage (NCBI taxonomy): Eukaryota > Metazoa > Chordata > Actinopteri > Sciaenidae > Larimichthys > Larimichthys crocea. The sequence continues at coordinate 23,556,440 of NC_040011.1, forward strand.
ACCATCAAAATCTTGCATCTCCAGGGGTACTGACTATACAATGTGCCATATCACCACTGGAAAACACTGCCACGATGTGTATAATCTTATTGCACAATCAAAGTGAAGTTACAATATTATTTGCTCTTAAACTGGAGCAGTGCAGAGCCATGTTCATCATCATTATTATTATTAGTATTAGTATTGTTTTTTTATGTAAAAGGCAACTTTATTCCTCATGAGGAGTATTATTCAATTGGGAAATATGTTAAGTGGCTCTGAGGGCGCTTGCAGAATAAAATAAAATAAAATAAAATAAAATAAAATAAAGATGTGTGTTACAAACTTATGTCTCCTGTGAGTCCCCAAACGTATGGAAGCGCAATTCTAAATCAGTGAACTGCCCCTTTAATTCGACACTACCTAAAACTCTGCCCCCTGTTGCAAGAATGGAAACATTACAAGTTTAAATGTTCTCACTGGTTGTTGACCCTGATGACAATGATAAGTGCTTGTGGAAAATGAATGAATGGTTGTTGCCACATTAGAAGTCAAATGAAATGACAACAAAATTACAAATTATCAGTCAATAGTGTGTATGTGTGTGTGTGTGTGTGTATGTGTCTGAGTGCTGTTTCTGAGTTTGAGTTCATCAAAAGACCTCTAAACACACAGGCATAAGTGGATAGCAGAGAGAGCATATGATCCTTTTAGTCCCATAACAAATGAAAAATAATAGTTTTAGAAGATAGGTTGAGGTGCTTATCTTTAATAAGATTAATAAGATTTAGGCCATTTAAAACACATGAAGTACATTATTATTGTGATACTGAATGAAATGAGGTTATATTGTTAGTTGTTATATTCATCATGTCATGAACATACAAGCTTCAAATCTACACAGATTTTCACTGCATTACACAAACAATGAACTTTAAAATGAGTCAAATCTGTCATGAAAAATGTGGCCTTCCTAAAACACTTTTATTCCTTTATAATTATCCAACAACAATCAGGAATGAATTAAAACTTTAGTCCATGAATGATCATATAATGAGATAATGAGCAATAAAACATGAAATTATAAGGAATTAAGGAAGGAAACCAAACCAGGTGTTGTTGTCAACAAATAAAATCTGTTCAGGTCTGAATCTCATCTTTGATTACAGATTTAAACAATAATAGCTCTGAAATACAGGAACATAAAGCATCCAAACATATGGAGCACCAGACACAGATATGCATGAATGATTGCCCCTCCACCAGGACACACACAAAAACAAAAAAAACCCAACCCCCACCCAATAATGTATGGTGGCAACCAGCTGTCAGCTCATTAGAGAGGAAAGGTTGGGGACCAAAGTGTCACCATTTGAAGATACTTTACAGCTGATCCAGACTCGAGATACACGACAACCTCTTCTGGTAGCAGGAGGAAGGGAAATACCGCAGGGAAGAGATTGAATAGGATGGTGATCGGAAATTACAGAGGGAGGAAATGATCCAGCATGATGACATGCTGCTGGTGTGATGATATCACCCTTATTGTACTGTAAACGCATTTTCAGAAGAAATTAAACTGCAGAACTTTCTGTTATGACACATAACCACAATACAGACAAGTAGAAAAGATCTTTGGTGGACTGATACACACGAGGTTCATCTAGCTGCATTGAACATTAAAGAGAAAATATGTATCAACCTGCTACATAAACCATTTATTTTAGCATTGTTTGCACTCTGCAACATTGCACCATTGTCCTATTTGTGTTCTGTCTACAAATATTGTTGTTTATATAGAAAGAGATCTACATATTTATATATATTCAATTCAATTCAGCTTTATTGGCATGGGAAACATGTTTACATTGCCAAAGCGTGTAACAACAAAAAGCACAGATAAATGTTTTAACATAAAATACAGGAATATTAAATAATAATAATACTAATAATAATAATAATAATAATTAATAATAATAATAATAATAATAATAAAAATAATAATAATAATAATAATAATAAATTTATATATTTATTATTATATATACCCCTGTTTATCTGTCTAGGCCTTGTCGTCCTTGATTTTAGCTGCAGTTTTCCCTCGGTGTATGTACACTTATCATTATCTAAATTGTGTGTCTGAAATATATTGAAAAATTTTGCTTTTTTGCAATACAGGGCAACCCATGTGGCTATCTTCTCTTCAGTATTTGTAATGACTCATCCATCAGTGAGTAAAAGGTTTTTAATATTTTATAACATAGATAGATAGATAGATAGATAGATAGATAGATAGATAGATAGATAGATAGATAGATAGATAGATAGATAGATAGATAGATAGATAGATACTGCTTTAAAACTACATGTCACTGAAGCCAAATGGGGAGATTCGTCATGTTCAGTCTGCATGATGAGAGCTGGACCAGTGGCGTCATGGTGACGTCAAAAGTAGGTGGGGACAGAGAGAGAGAGAGAGAGCACTGATATAATTCAGTCCTCTGTGTTATCAGAGTGATAATAAAAACTGATCAACACACTGCATGTTGCGGTTTGTATCTCATGTTTCAAGCCGCACTGCCTCCGTCATAAGACAAACTACTGCTGCCGGCTGTCAGAGGCTCTGATGCGGGCAGCCAGCATTCTCTCTCTGGCCATCCTGAAGTGAATGAGGAGGACAGGGAGGGGTCCTTTGATATCAGGGCTACCTCCTCCTGGATGGAGTCCGGCTGTTTGCAGGCAGCGATGGCCATGGGAGATGTCTCGAAAAAAGCGTCAGCTCGGAACGTGGCGGTGGAGAGAAAAAACCTCATCACCGTCTGCAGGTCAGTTTATTGTCAGAGAGACTGTGTGTGATTAAGTGTCTGTGCCCTGATGTAAGTGATGGTTTTAAAGGACTAAGCGCATTTATTACAAGTGGACATGTGTGTGTGTGTGTGTGTGTTTTCTAAGAACAAATGTTTTTATTCTAACCTTACAATAAAATGCACATAACACACAGTTTGACATGCAGCCTTACGTCATCCTCATAATAAGTCCTTTTTATGAACTCTGTGCTGACAGTGGGCCTGTATACGGACACGGAGCCTCTGTGAGCATTAACGACCTTTACATTACAAATGTTTTATTGCATCAAATGCGCACAATCCGCAGACAGGCTGGCCTCTCTGTGTGAGTTTAGCCCTGTCATCTTTGTCAGTGCGATTTATTTTCTCCCCGTTGATGGTGTGGTTACTATGACGACAACCTTCCTGGGGCAAGGACTAGCTGGCACCCAAGGGACTTGGAGCAGGGAATCAGTTTAAGTCCTGTACATCAAGTCCTGATGGGACCTTGTTTGGTTTTTAGACGGAGGATTGCTTTTATGCCTTTATGTCTTTAAATACATACAGACATAAACATACAGTCTACATGCATGCATGGGAAATTAAACTTCCATGCTGTCTGTAGTTCAGTCTGAACTCTGTTTGTATGTAAGATATAAACAGCCAGCTAATTTAAAGCTGCTTTCATCAATATTCTTATAACAATGGATCAAATGATTGTCTGTAATGTGAATGTGGTTGCCAGTAGTGATGAATCACACACACAGTTACCACCTGACTCTGCAGGTTCTCTCAGCTCTGTGGAAAGTTTTAGCGCCTTTCAGCTCATTGTTTTGGTTTTTCCGACCTGCAGCGTTACTGTTTTGGTTCATTCTCACAGCTCTGATCAGCTAAAGACCACCAGCAAGCAGTTAGACGAATAAATTGGGATACCATTAGTACACTTCTATGTAGAACACTGTGTACACCATGTACTTCCTGGTGCAGCGTGCAAATTTCAGCAGGGCAGCGTTGTCTCAGTTAGAGCCGGCCGTTGTGCACTTACCGGAAATGACAATTGCACCATTTTACCACTTCTTCTTCTTTGCCAAATTGCAACCATGCTGCACATTTGACTGCAAAAACAACAATATAAACCATATGTACATTTATAAACATAAAAGTATTACATTTATATATTACGCTTCAGTATGCTGCATTTGTGTGAACACACGTATGTACTTTTCTGTAGAGTTAGCAACTAGCTAGTGAATGTAGTGTACCCTAACACCTGGCAGCTAAAGAGATTCCTCAGGAGATGGTAGAGACCAAAGTAAGAGCTAAAATAAGAACGGCTATTGGAACTACATTTGTGAGATGTCTAGAAGCATTTTCCCAAATTCAAGCTAATATTTATCTGCTGAATGTGTAAATTGGCAGATGTTTTCTAACAAGTTCATCATCTTAGAAGGTGATAAATGTTGATGTAAATAAACCTAAACCATGAATATATTGCAAAAACATCTTTTGTTTACTTTTCCAGACTTATTAAATTATTGTACAAGGAGATATGGGTATATATGGGTGTAATGATCAATTCAAATATATTAAGCTAATAAAGTGGTAATAAAATGTACATGGGTTTGAATTCAGATTTAATCTTGTCTTTTCATGCAAAGATTATGAATGTAAGCTTTCTTTTCTCTCCATCCATACAGATAAAGTACAGAGTAGACACCTTAATGAAATTTTGCCATAATGCTGCAGCCATTTACTCATAAGCACAGCAGCAGAGTCTTACTCTGGCTTCATGTCTGCTCTGTCTCTGAATATGCTGCTTTTTCAGATTCAAATTGATCATGTTTAGTTGGATTTTAAGTCTAAAGTGTTTAAATGTTTCATGGGTCTGTTTTAAGGCCACAGACTGGACATATGGACACTTCACATACACACATTCAAACATCTGCGCAGGTGAACAAGACTGCACCTCTGCTGAGCCACTGCTGAGCCTATCTGGGTCATGTCACATCCCTGCTATCTGTAATACAGTGAAAACACAGGGGATTGTGCTCACTTTGAGGATAGTCAGCCAATTATTGTCCAGTATCGGGCCACAGTCAGAACAGCTGAATGAGGCATTGTTGCCTTTGGAACAATGGGGAGTGAAATCACTTGCCTCAGTGGCCTGTGTTAGGATAAGCATTGTGTTATGGACACGCGCACATCACACTATAAAGTGCTCAGATATGTTATATCAGGCCACTGAAACTCAAACTCTGAGTCAGCAAAATATGACCAAAATCCATCAGAGATTCAGTCTCTCCTACTACAGAGGCCATGTCTACCAAGGTTTGTTTGGTCTGTACGGCCTTCACCACACAGCATCCGTGTCACTGGACAAACATCATTTGGCAGGTGTTCCTGCAGCAAATAGAAGTGCTGAATTATTTATTCTGTGGGAAAATATTTAGGAGTGGTCATTTCAGGAGAATGATGATGCTGCCTCAAAAAAAAACCTTACAACAGCATGGAGGTTTATAGGGTCTGTCAGTGAAAATACGATGACAGGCGGTCACCACAGTTGACATTAAATCATGCAGTCGTTTAAATATTTAGCCAGGGCAGCTTTTTAAAGATGGCCATGGTTGTCAATTGATGCACAACATTAAAATAACAGCTATGGATTGCCATAAATTTGGTACCCACACACATTCATGGTGCTCAGAGGATGACGCTTTTTGAAGTTTTAAGTGTCTCAATGAGTATTGTGTGGATTTTCATGGAATTGCTGGACATGAATGTTTCCTCGTGATGAACTGTAATCACCTCAGTGATCCTGTGACCTTTCATGTAGGTCATGTCACATTCTTGCTATTTGTATTACAGATAGGTGAACGGGGCCTTACAGATTAGGTTAGCATTGTCGCCTTACAGCAAGAAGGTTACTGGTTCAATCCCCGGCTGGGGCCTTTCTGCACGTTCTCACCGTGTCTGTGTGGGTTCTCTACGGGTACTTCCTCCCACGGTCCAAAGACATGCAGGTTTATAGATTAATTGGTGATTCTAAATTGCCTGTGAGTGTGAATGGTTGTTTGTCTCTATGTGTCAGCTCTGATATGAGCTGACGACTTGTCCAGGATGTACCCCTCCTCTCACACAATACCAGCTGGGACAGGCTATCCTGATGGGGATAAGCAGTTACAGAAAATGGATGGATGGAAGTCTACAGGAACATTAGACTGCATGTTGTGACTGTAAGCTGGTGAATGTATGAACATATGACATTTGGTGGTTACATTACTTTATAACTTAGACTGTTTTGTTACAGAACTAAAAATATTTTCTCCTGACTGTAACTCTGGTTCAAACTATTTATCACAGACATTTAGCTGTTTAAAAAATGTATTCATGTACTCAGAATGTACTTTATAGGCAAGAGCGATGTGCGTCACAAGCAGGCAGCCTCCAATGCATTATTACATCAGACTGGGATCATAAATTCAGGCTGTTCAATAACAAGTAAATTGAGTTGTTGGAGCTTCCTGAAAGCTCTCCATAAACGTCTTCCTCACAGTAAATGGGTGACATTAGACCCGAGTGTAGAAATGAGAGTCAGCTGGAAATGGATAGCAGGAAAATGTGATCGTGGGCAGGAATCAGCAAACAAAAATAAGAGATAAACATATTGTGTATTGGACATTGATTTTATCCATTTTACAGATTTTATTATCATTGACTTTGTTTAACTACATTCATTATGTTGGCAAAACACAATAGTCATGATTAGATTTCTCTGCATGTGATTTCTTTTTACCGAGTAGAGATTCCAAAGAGTTTAATTATAGTTTGATGTATGACGTGTTCCTCCTACCATAAACTGAAACAAAGAAAGCAGTAATCCATTAATCTGTTCACTGACTAATCTATTCCCTTGATGACTTTTTACTGGAAACTAAACTCTTTGTATAACATTGCTCTTCTTTCTCTCGCTCTCTTCTGCACTTAGGTTTTCAGTAAAGACGCTGTTAGAGAAATACACAGCAGAGCCCATCGATGATTCATCTGAGGAGTTCATCAATTTTGCAGCCATTCTTGAACACATCCTCAGCCACCGTTTTAAAGGTAACATAGCAGGTTTGAGATAGATTGCAAGTCAAAGAAATTCTTAAAACACTGAAAAATAAATCACATGAAAGCCAAAGAAAAAGCAGATTTTGTTTTGTTTGTGTTTGTCTTAACATTTTATGTATATATTAGTTCAGACTTCTTGAAATATAGTAGCGTAAATTGCTGTAGATGCAACACATAACAAATAAGTAATCTGCTGCATCAGTCTATTTTCAGTGGCTACAAGGTTGGTCAAACACAGTGGGTTTCCTCCATCAGCAGCACCTGCTCCTTGTTTTTGTGAAGTCTCTCACACTGTAGCTGCATCCATTGCCTGAGGAATCCACCTTCTGCTCACTGAAATACAAATACACATTATGCATGTTGACAGTTAAGTGCAATATATCTATATAGAAAATGCCTCCAACATTCATGTTACACTCTATTTTTAGGCACAAGCAGCTGGTTTGATGGCCAGAGGAGTTACTGGGACTACATTCGTCTGGCCTGTGCTAAAGTCCCCAACAGCTGCATCAGCAGCATTGAGAGCATGGAAAACATCAGCACCTCACGAGCCAAGGCAAGTCCTACATTCAGTTACAGCCGTGGGAAAACACCTATTTTAGAAAAATGGAACATCAAACTCTGAAAACTTACTTTATTCTTCTAGTTTGTGCTTGTTGGCTTCTTGACATGTCGACATGTTTTTGTTGAAGGCCTTCTTTGGATCGGCCTGATTTAAAACACCTGCCCTAGTTAGAATAAATGCTCATTGCATCACTGTTATCAGTGCTGTTCCCATTCTTTTTGTAATGATCATAGCCAAGCAAAAGTAAAACAAAGAAAATATGTAACTAAACTAAAGTTAGAGGGGTTTTTTTTTTGTGATCAAATGTTTATTTAACAAAAATACAAGTTACAACCAAAGGACAAGACTCATTAATTGACATTAGTAGAAAACAGTACAAAATTGACTGTAAAAATTAAATTACATTAACTTTGCACCTCATAGGTGCAAGCAAAATCAAACCAAACCAAAAAAAAAAGCACATAAAAATAATAAATAAATAAATAATTTTTTAAAAAAGGACCCCACCTGCCCCACCCCAACACCACCCTCACCCTGGTACGATCTCTTAAGTAACTAACATCCTATGGAGTGTATGACTATTACACACACGCGCGCACACATCCATACGGAGTGTATGACTATTACACACACGCGCGCACACATCCATACACACAGAGTCTCCCAACCAGACATCAAGTAAGGGAAGTGCCCATTGTCTGATGGTAAGAGAATGGGGAGGTTTCCATCTTAAGGTTTCCATCAACTTCGTGGCAGCCGGCCAATACAGTGCGCTTTGAGTTTAGTAATATTAACTTCTGACAAATCAGTTAGCAAAAGGACAGGTATAGTCACTGGTATGGTCACTGATAATAAATCAGAAAGCTTGGCTGCCACCTTAGACCAAAACTGTGAAACTGGAGGGCAATTCCACATCATATGCAAAAAAGTGCCAACGGCCTTCATAGAACATAGGCTACACAAAGGATCAGCTATCAACTTCATACAGTGGAGTTTGCGAGGGGTTAAATATGTCCTGTGTACATAATTAAAGTGGATCTGCTGATGGTCTGGGTTGCGGGAAGCCTCTCGCAGGAGTTTTTATGAATAGCAGACTTCAGTGTGTCCAACAATAATGTCAGTAAACAGCTGCACATGCTGTACATGAGCATGCTGAGTCATTCTTCACATTAAGTTACGTTCCTAACATCTGGTGACTCCATCAGGGGCGAGCCTGGATAAGAGTAGCCCTGATGGAGAAGAGGCTGTCTGAATACATCGCCACTGCTCTGAGGGACAGCAGAACGACCAGGTTAGAGGCCCCACACACTGAACTATCCTGCTTTACCATCCTATACTCAGTACCATGTTACCACCTGGTTGTATTTGTCTCTGTTCTTTAGGAGGTTGTATGCAGAAGGAGCCATCGTGTTAAGAGAGGAAGCCCAGGTTCTAACAGGGATGCTCATAGGTCTTGGAGCCATAGACTTTAGGTGAGGAGACTTTAATACTGTAACATTTCATGCATCAAACTGATCATCTTAGATAGGTTTGTATAGCATTTTGTCTTATTTCTGCGTTGTTTCTCTTCCATAGTTTTTGCCTGAAAGGGGAGGCCTTGGATGGGAAATCCTCTGCCGTGATTGACTACACACCATACTTGAAATTCACACAAAGGTATGTTCATTGACTCTGAGTAAAAAAAATTATACTTGGTATAATATCTCTATGTTTTATATCCTTGGAGATACCATGCTGTCATAATGCCACTTTAAACAGTTGCAGAAATTCCTCTTTGATAATAATAATTCACAAATCAATTATCATCATCATTTATTACTGTGCTGCACAAGATAGAAGTTGAATTGTTTTTCTTTTTTTCATAGCAGACATTTTGACTTGTCATAGTAAAAAAAAAAAAAAAGCGCAGGTGTTACTAATAACATTAACGATGCTGGGCTCTTGAAAAGAAATAATTTGGCTGCTTCTGCTGTAGCTATGATTACCAGAGTGATGACGATGATCGACAGAGTGTTGACAGCAGCACAAGCGATGACAGCATCCCCGAACACCCTTACATCCCCCTGGTCACTGACGAGGAGAGCTGGAGCACAAAATGTCGCAAGATGGAGCAGAGGTTCAAGATCGTCAATGCTCAGAAGGTGAGCCTCCATTTTGTTGTGTTTGACCAGGAATTATGTTTCGGTTTGACATTTTGGGACAAGGGCTCATTTGCTAAAAAAGCAAAAAAATTGAGAGTCACAGTTGCTGGTGCTATCAAAGAGTGTAAGTTACTCTTATATGATGAATATGTAAACGTTGAATGTTTTGTGCTTGCTGTTGCTGCATAGGGCTGAGGTAAAGTAGGCAGCCTCTAAACCACAGCATCACAGAATAATTTCTGTAATACAATGAGCATCACAGATGGATCATGTTTAATTTGAGTATCCGAGGGTGGATGATTCCTTTCGCTCAGTGTGGATGTGCGTTGTCAGGGTTACCTGGAGGAGCTTGTGCGCCTGCGTGAGTCCCAGCTGAAGAACACCGAAACTGAGAACAAAAGGCTAAAAGCCCGGCTGGAGGAGCTACAGAGCCACAGCCTGCAGGAGAAGAAGGACCTGGAGGCCATAGTCCTGGAGCTCCAGGAGCAACTGTAAGTGATAGAGACTCCAGGTTTCACTCATCATAAGCATTTCAGTTGGTTTAGTTGTAAGCGTTTGTCTGGATTTGATTACTTCTTAGTAATGTATTGTATCTTTATGTTTATCAGGACAAGCTTGATTCCATGTGACTCCAACCACCTGGCCAAAAACCTTTCAATCCCTTTGGTCAACCAGTGGCCGGCACTTCAGTCATACAACAACCAAGACGACGTCAAGCTATTCCGCAGGTTTGACTGAGTGTCTGTGCCTTGGCATAACTTAACTTACAATAGCACGAGTAATTTAACAGGTTTTTGTTTCTTCGTGGAAATAACACTGGCGAACAATTCTGTTGAGTTAGATTTTTATGCTGATTAAAACTAAAATTGTCATGCTGATTCCAAAATTACTCTAGCACGTCAAGATTTTTCTCCACAGCTTACCCTCCTCATAAGCAAAATTCCACTGATTAGCTGTAATAAGACTTGCCAGCTGATTACGATTGGACTCATCTACAGCTACGTGGTCACAATTGAGACAGTGTGGTGAGAGGTGTGTGCAGCTCCCAATAGGTCAATACTATCAATATCTGCAAACAGAAAGCCAGCATAGTAGGAATTAAGAGGATTTGTTCTGGCTTTTCTCTTAACCCTGTAACCATGGGCATACTGTTGTAAGTTTTGTTTCGTTTTATGCTGTTTTTGTAGTTTTCAAAGCTTGTAACTGTTCCATCTAGTGTTTTATTTCCTTTGTTGCAGATCATGTCTGCTCCTGCTACTTCTCGTCGTAAATGCCTAAACAACCCTGACTCCTTTTGCTATATTTATGGTAGTTTCACCATTTCAAGTCAGAGGGCAAACATCAGTGCATTTGTCCAACAAGCTTATTTTGCACATTTTAAAGTAAAAAGCAGTGTGTCGAGAGTTTACAGATGTGGACCAAAGAAACATGTGAAAAGTTGGCATCTGGTATCCACAGACTGTTACTTTTGTTTAGTGAAAAATCAGGATTCAGGATCAGGATTTAACAAGAAAAATAAAAGTAAAATAGAATATCCTAATCTACCGTCAGCTATAAAACCAATGCCTTATTCAGCTGAAATTCCAGTGCCAGTTTTCAAACAACTACCTCCTCTAGAAGATCTGAGTGATGTTGAAGAGCGCAGTGACAGCAATGATACAGATTTTGAATTTCACGAGGATTCAACAAACAAGCACATATCTGTTTTGAATTTCACGAGGATTCAACAAACAAGCACATATCTGTTGTATCTGTTAAGTACAGTATTTTTCATATTTTTTAAAGAAAAGTGGGATCCTATAGTTCAAAAACTTGACGTGATAGAGAAAAACTGAGATCAGTTTTGGATTCCACACCCAAAAATTAGTTATAAACAGCTGTCAGACCTAACTCAACAAAAATTGTGTTCCCCAGTGTAATTGAAGGAGAAACAGGCGTGCACACACTCTGCATTATATCATCAACAAGCAGTTATCATGGAGAGAATGATTTTGTGATAAGGAAGGATGTAGCCTGCAATATGGCAAATTCCTGCTTCTCTAAGTTATTTTAATTTTATGCACACAGCATGTGTGCTACTCATAGATATATTATGTTGCACATATGTGTGTACTGTAGATTGCATGCAAATGTAACTAAGTACATTGACCTAAATACTGTACATGAGTATAATTCTTAAGATACTTGTACTTCACTTTAATGTTGCATTTTATTTTTACTACATTTAGGAAGACAATATTTGTCAACAGTAGTCACTAGTTATTTGCAGATTCATATTATTATTGCAAAATACAAATCAACTAATAAATTATTATAATAGCATAATTATTATGCTATCATTATTGATTAAGCTACTCAGCACTATATAAAGTAGTTGAAAATAGCCCCACCTTTACCAGCTGCAGCTTGTGATATCATATCTGAAATTGGCCATTCTGCATAAGAAGCACTTTGACTTCTGATACTATAGTATGGGTATTTTTTATCCCAAAACTTACTTTTACTCAAGTAGGATTTTGAAGGTAGGACTTTTACTTGTAATACCTGTAACAGAATATTTTCACACTGTGATATTGTTACTTTTACATAAATTATTTGAGTACTTCTACAATTGTCTATATACAATATATTTGTGTTTTTCAGTCTTTGTTTGACACAAACAACAGTCTATATATAAAGTATGTGCAACTGGAATAATTATAGTGTTTAATTGTCATCATATGATATATATATTCTATTTTTAAAAAGATAATATGATGCAAATAATGGTAATTTGCATCACTGGTTAATCTGCGGATTAGTTTCTTAATTAATCAAGTTATTTTTCCCAGAGCAGAGTTGATGTGTTGACTTGTTTTGTGCAATAAAACCTAAAGATATTCAGAGTATTGTATTATATGACAAAAAAAAATCATCATAAAATAAAAATGAAAGGAATTGATTATCAAAATAGTTGCCTGTATATTTTCAGTGGATCCATTAATTGAATTATCGATTAATGGTTTCAGCATCTTCAAATGTCTATAATATTTCAGGTGGCATCTCCTGGGTCCATAACAACATTCTTTTGATTTAATAATCCACTTTACCATTAATTTAATAAATGGCAATTTTTCCGGCCTGTTTGGAGGAACTCTGCTTGTTTGTTGAACCGCTGTATTGTTCAGTCTATCCCTGAACTTCTGTTGACCTGTAGGAGGAGTTTCCCCAGCACAGAGCTGCTGTCAGTAGAGATCAGCCTGGATTCAGACTCCCAGAGGACAGAGGGGAAACAGAATGGAGGAGCCTGGTGCACAGGTGACATTTCACACAGTCACACACTCTACCACAGTGTTCTCGTCAGATAATAAGTGAGTAAACATACATGAACTGACATTTCCTCTGTATGTCTATCCCACCCACTCTTCCAGAAAAGGACTACACCCCTTCTATGATGGGCCTGTGTGGGTCCTTGGCCTCCCTCCCAAGCTGCAAGTCTCTGGCTAGCCTCAAGTCCAGCGAGTGCCTGGTTAACATCAGCACAGAGAACAGTCCTGCCCTCTCTCCCAGCTAGGGGGCACCAAAGAAACACTGCCAACCACTTAACAGACACTGAGACAATTCAACATGAATACAAAAAGACTACTTTTGGTAGGCGGACAAATGCTCTCTTTCGTGGCCCTTGCGTGAGTCCCTTTACCTTTACACTCTGAGCCCAGCTCTCTCTCAACTTACACCTTTTAAGCGAAAAAGTAGCCTTTCTGTCTGGGACTGTCCAACAAAGATACAGGAATAGCTGCTCTACTGCCTGGCGGCCTCCTTCAGTTTCACTGTCTTTAATTGTCTTGACATGATTAAGCCTCCTGAAATGCAAACAACTGGTTCAAGTTTGACGTCTCTTACGTCGCAAAGCTTGATTTTGTGCACTTACAGTCACGTGTCTGTACCGGTCACATTCATCAAAACTCACTGTAGGGTTGTTCGATATTGTCAAGTTGTCTGTGTCTTATCAGTCCGTCAGTGTATCTTATTCTGCCTCTTGCATAATACTGACAGTGCAGGACGGATGAGCTATTATAAACTTTTAGGGAACAGAAACAATGTTTTTGCCATATTATATTACACTATTAGAAGAGAGATAACAAAAGGGAGTCTTATAATGTGTTAACGAGTTAAAGTGGCCAGACTGTTTTATGATGAGGATTGTTTATGGATTACAGTAACAGATGCAGATTCATGATATTAGAGTGAATGACAGTTTAGGCCTTCTTCAATCATACAGTAGGTTAGATACAGATTTTAGGTGGTGACATGCAAGACTGTCAGGCTACCAAGGTTTGCAGAGCCATTACAATGTGAACATAAAAAAAAACAGACATATGTTGCATACAAATGCAGAGTGCATTGTGACTATGCAGAATGAATGTTTTCATTGTCTTTTTCGACAAACCTGGCTTGATATAGTAGTTTGAGCAGGAGAGAAATAGTGAATGTGCAACGTGCGTATGCGTGTCATTTAATTTTTCTTTCTTATGATCTGTTATTTTTATATTATAATTCATGTCATTACATACTTACTTCTATCATTTACCTTCATATAAATTGCAATCTCATGCAGCGTTGTTGAGAGTTGGGATATGTTGTGTTATTTAAAATTGCAATAAAACTGCCTTTTTTTGAAACATTAATGGATGTATATATTTTTATTTATTAATTTATTTTTTTGCTTGAGAATGCTAATGTCAATCAGTCCTCATCTTAAAGTGTAAATAAACCCTCAAACCACTTTTTTCAGATGGAAACCAGTGGCGGTGGCGTTTATCAATTCAGATCCATATTCCAACAGTTTAGTGCAAAATATTTAAATTCTACATGTGTTATAAATATGCATAGCTACCTCCCTCTACATGGCTATTGCCTTTGAATGTCGCTATTGGTTGATTTTGGCGGCAGATGATGTATGGTGGCTTTCTTCACCATCCAACCTCCGCCACCTCCACTTGTATTCTTGCCACACACAATGACAGTACAAAGAATGGACAAAACATGAGTGACGTCACCCGCAGGTTCCCGAAGCACCATTTTGAAGCCGAAAATATGTGACGCTGGCCTCTGCCATGTTGGATGTACTGCTTCATAGGCCTCCTAGATAATTTAAATATCAGCAAAGACGTGGACCTGAGGCAGGCCAAATGATGTCTGGGTTCACTAATAAGCCATCTGTACTTACCTGTCAATTCAAGTGGCCACACTGTTAATTAGGCATAACTTTAAGCCTTAATATAATTTGAATGGGTGAGTTTTTAAAAAATCATCCTCAGTACAGTTGTCATGAACGAAAAAAATGATCTATAGAGACCAAAACTGTTTTTTGAACCAGGCTGTAAACATGTTTATTTCTGCTGTGTGTGTACGTCAGACATTTTAATACAGGCGCTTATGGAGATTGGTTGCCTACAGCTTTTAGCACTTCCGCATTGGCTTAATTTCTCAGCCATGGAGGTTTCTGCTTGTTCACACTGAATGGTGGTCAGTCTGTCATTGGCAATAAAGCCACACCCCCTATAGTAACTGTCCTCTGCTGCATTTTTTAAATTTTCTTTGAAAGAGGGAGTTAGCAGACAGCAGAGGGTTTAGTTACACTTTAGATATCTCAGCAATAATTGAATGGATTGCCATAAAACTTTGTACATTATTGTTAAATAACACACTAAACTAAGATGGAAAACCTGCTAAACATCATGTCATCATGATGCCGTTAGCCTTTAGCTCAAAGCACTGCTGTGTCTGTAAATGCCTGACCGAGCACTCTCGGCCTTGCTCATGCACATATTGTGCATGACTTACTTCTGCATTTACATTCAGCTGTATCCTTTTTCTGCAAGTCATGTTAATTGCCTTCTGGCCACTCTGAAACTGCTGTGTCAATTTATTACAAACCTGAAATGAATGACAGGGCAAAATAAGATTTACTGACCTCAGCCATTTCATTTACTGTAGGTCCAAGAAATGCAACACGTGCTCCTTCCCCCTCTGCCCAGGCCACTTTTTGTTTTCATGTCTCCCCTTTGTAGTTTAACTTTGTAAAGCATGACATCGTCTCTCTTCAGATGGGTTTGAAATAGCCTCCGTGAGGTCATAGGTTAGGATCATTCATTCATTAACACAGACAAATACACAGAGCTAAACAAACAGCAGCTGATGGTCCTTTGGCAAACGTTGGAAATGCATTATGCAGGAGACACATTCCAGATCGACATACTGTCCAATTAAATGCTTAGCTGTGAAATGAATGGATACCGGATGGTTGTGAAAAGTTGGGTTTTCTAGCTTTGTCTTTGGCTGTTTTGTGAACGTGACATCAATTGTTGGGTGGAGTTGCAGTAGATAGATGACCAGGCTGCTGGCCACATGGTTCAGCACTTCACCCCTTCGTGATAAAGCACATTCACTCCCATCCTGGTGTGCCAGACACACGAACATGTTATCTAAGAATGGCCCGAGGTCTCGTGTACATAAGTGTAGATTTGGGGACAGCTTGGTTTTGAGTGAAGCGACACTGGGGGCCTTAGTGCTGGTCTAAGATCTGTCCCTAAAAGTGCATGCATGTTATCTCTACGCTTTACTTATGTCCTAACATTGGCACTCCCTTTTACACAGACTCAGGACATTTATCTCCCACAATGCACACTGTCTTACATACGCACCCATAACACCCAAAACCGCAGTCCACCCAGATGGTGCACACACACCCACCTTGGGTGACCTAATAGTATGATGAAATAATTAGCTAACAAATGATTGAATGAAGGTGATGACAAATGTATATTGTAGCTCCAAATTCACATTTATTTTACATGACAACCAACCATTCTGCAAATAATGCTCCAATGTTTTTAGAAATGTTGGCACAATTTTCAGACTTCTTCGGTATACAAGAAGAGGTTTCCATCAATTTTATAAGGTATGATGAAATCTATTATTCGGTGCACTCTAGAACCTTGCTTTGTACTTTGTGTGATCCATCACACTGAACATCAAGTCTGCATTCAATTTTGTCAAACCCCATTATTGGTATGAGGTAATGCACTGCAGACTTTTCTAATCAATCTGCTCTTATATTGCATCAACATACATCAACAATGTAACACTAACAAAAATGAATGTGGACTTGATGCTTGCTGGTGATGGATTACACAAATCAATCAAGTTTCACGAGTATGCATAGATATTTTTCATGCTGTACTAAAACCGATAGCCCAGTTTATGCCAGTTAAAGCAGGGAAAATATATACAAAAACTGGTTGTCAAACTATGGTACAAGTACGACTGGTGGTACTTGACTTTCCTGTAGTGGTTTAATGAAATAAAATAATTTAAAACGTATCAAACCATCTATAACATGTTGAATTAAATTAAACTATGGGATCCCTCAAATGTAATTTACAATAACTTTTGCATTTCCTGAAATATCAACCGGATACACAGACACGCTCATTCATATAGTGTGCACATACATCCGAACGTTACAATGTGATGTGAAGATATTAAGCAGAGGTTAAATGAATGCTTCAAAACCACTGAAATCATGGCTCCAAGCAAGAAACCGGTTCTGTTCAGCATTCATCAACAGTCAACACTCTTGAAAGACCTGGAGACTGAATCATTGGGGTGTTGTTGCTTTAACTGACACTGTTAAATTCATGGCTTGTATTGCACTTTTATTATTTTTCTTGATTGCTATGTGTTGACTGTCTTAGCCTGGCCTCCCTTGATTAAAGAAATACATAAATAATCATCTTCTTGGGAATAAGCCTCCTGCATGAACTGTTTGTAGCTGTAAGAAAAGAAAAGTTAAGACAAACACTGGTATGCATGATTTGTAGTTAGTAAACACAATGGTATGGCCCTTTAAAAACACGGGCAACAGGTCTGCACTTAAGAATGTAAGCTACTTTAACTTAAATCATTCATAAAGTTTTTTTAAAGCAGCTCATATATTTACAAAATGACGATTTCAGACTTAAAATGTCTGACATTTTGTTAATTTCAACACGAATTTAAAAGAAAGTTCAACATGAGATATGAATTGGGGGGTGGGCGGTGAGAGCAAGTTTCATTGTCCAGAAGTTTGACGGATTGATGGCGGATTGACCAATAGGATTCGAGTCAGGGGCTTCACCAACCAATCAGAAGTGAGCTCTGAAACTAAACCAGCCCTTTGACCAATCAGAAGTAAGCTCCGATGCTAGGCCAGCCCCCCCTCCGTATAATTAAATCCACACCAGCGTGGTGGTGGAAGTGTTTGCAGCCGAGGGGGGGAACCTAAACTGTGAGCAACCTCGCAACTTCTCTGGGCCAAACAACCAGAACCACCACGGTCCAAACCTCGAGAGAGAAAAAAACAAAACAAAAACATGAAAGTACACCTTATTGTTTTCTCAGAAGACGTAGGAGTTGAAGGTTAAAGTGACTTTTTGAAAGTGGAGCTGCTTCCTTGTTCGACAACGGGGTGAAAATATCTCAACATCCTCACAAAGAAACTTTGCTCTGGCTAGTTGGGCTGCTAACCCGCACACAAGCCTGAGAGAGAGAGAGGGAGAGAGAAAAGTATGATCACCGCCGAGGACTTGATCTGAAGCTGTCTCATCTCATCGAGCTAAGCTTTTTTTCTGGTAGCTGGAAATGTTTTTCTGAATGACTCAAGGCTGAATTTTGTAACGGTTTTGAGTAGTCATCATCACCAGTGGAGGAAGGGCTGCAGCTGGTAACGTTACTCCACCAGCCAGCCAGCACCACACAGCGCCCCTAGATCTCCACCAGGCAGCACATCCATTGCTTTTCCACTCCCCTCCCTCCCTCCTCCTCCTCCTCCTCCTCCTCTTTTCCCAGTAAGTTTAGGTGCTAAGTAGTCCCAGATTTGTTTGAAGATGTCCAACCGAAGTGGAGTTGGACAGATCCGGGGAGCCACTTTGGGTCCACAGCCCCTCAAGGCTACTATTCCCTATCAGCTGGCCAGCAAGCCTCGACCCAACCGGAGGGATGGAAAGTCAGGTATGAGCTCAAACACCTGCCAGACTGTGTGTGGATCAATGTGTGTTTTTAAAAACTTGATAGACAAAACGGGAAATGTGAACCACTTAAAACATGGTTTCACATCAGTTACACCCACATCACTAACTCATTCATTAGTTTTTAAACTTCATATATATATAAAACCTGGTAAAGATCCAGTGGTTTGAAAACATCTGTAGCAGCATCCAGTCATAAAACAGTAAAGTCAGTAAAGTTTTGATATTCATTCATTGTTAAATTATTTATTTTATTCTTTTAATATGTGCATTTATCTGTGGGTATACTATATGGGTGTATGACATCATACTGTCACTGAATTTTAAACGATAAAATCGACTTAATTTAAATAATATAACAGTAAAATATATAGAAATGTAAGCATACAGATCTACAACCCAGCAGTTATTACTACTATAAATCTGTTTATAGCTGCCACACATGCTTCTATTCATCTTGATTGATCTGGAAATACCATATCGATACATTAAATAGCAGAAAGTATAAAAATGCAGTACGCAGGGAGACATCTTTAAATTTCCACCTCTGAGCCTGTTTATTGAAACAGGAAATCTTCATGTTTCAGAGGCTATTAAAGCTCCACATGTTGTTAATGGTGACATAAAGTAGCTTAAAACTTGCCCCCTGTAACTGTATTACACTTTTTTAGACTAATGTAACATATTAGTGTATGATTTGTTTAGTTTGGTACTTTATACCAGTAATATTATGTGTCATTTCTGAGATTTAGGTGAAAATAATGATCTACAAAGCTACAATCTGATGCAAGTTAGTTAGATAAATAAATAAAAAACAGGATAATTTAATCTGTTGCTGCATGTTAAATAAAAAGTTGTCTGCGTCTGACAGCTGGAAAGGCCAAACCACATCAGCTGAGCTCTGGCATGAGGCGGACAATGTCTCTTGATGCCATCATCGGGCCGTACCTGCAGGGACACTGGCCGAAAGAACCAGAGGGCCAGAGCAGCCTGTCACGCAAGGACAAATCCACCCAGGTCAGCTCAGGATCAAGAATGTTCCCTAAGTGTGAACATGACTTTGGTGCATTTGAATCAGAGCTGTAGTTCATTTATTATTAGCAGAGTTTAGACTACTCTGCACTACTTTCTGTCGGGCTGGTGGGTTCGACTCGTAGTTTTCAGTTTCTGCAGATAAAGAAGTTGCTAGGAGACAGTTTGAGAGTGTGAGGGAGTGTCCAGTGCCTGCACAGCTATTACAGAGTGAGAACCACAGCCATGAGAACAGTCCCCGAAGTCAGCTGATGAGGCCGTTTTGGTTGCACCCATCCTCTCTGCTCTGTGTGTGCAGGCACTCGCCACTGCTCTCTGGTTGCCCACATCCTCCCCTTTCTTTTTTCTGTTTTTCAGTTTCTCCTGCTGTTTCGCTCTTCTGTAAGTCTGTGGGTGTGGATGGTGTGATGTGGCTGCAGATCAGCCTTTGAGCATGAAAAGCTGTGCTAAGTGTGCAACAATTGGTGAAATATGTGTGAAGTCCTGATGTAATATGTGACTTGAATGTAACAGTTAGATTTCACCATGATTACAAGGCAGTTTCTGACTTCAGTAATCTACGTGTATGCTTATTTATTAGTCATATGTGATCTAATTTGAAGTATACAACTTACACTTGCTTTCTTCATCCCCAGACTCCAGACTCATGGACAGATAAGTCCCAAAACAGGAGAAGTAGCAGCAGTCACAAACGCTCAGCATCATGGGGCAGCGCTGAAAATCTGCGAGAGGTGAATCTCTGCCTGTATTGCTCAACATGTATGGCTAAAAAAAAAAGAAACGGGCTTGCTAAACAGGATGTTTTTTGAATGTTTGTATGAAAAAGGGCAAGCTCTTGAAAAGGCCTGACTCAATTACTTGGACAGCATTGAGCAACAATGGAGATCAGATGATCTCATCTGCAATGAAACTTCCACTTTTTCATTAGGATCTCACTCCTCATCACATCGTTTATCAAAACTGTCCGAAAATCTACAGCTAAAAATGCATACAACACGCCTCCTGAGGAGACGTTCTTGTAGAGCGTGTGACATTTTCGAGTTTCAAGGACTTCCTTTGTGTGTGTGTGTGTGCCGGCTGATTGACTGACAATAACCTCTGTTCATTACAGATCGCTAAACTAAAACAACAGCTGCAGCAGCGCAACAAACCTGCAGTCTCAGGGGGGCATGACAAGGACCGCCAGCGTAGCTATCCTCAGGGGAGCTGCAGCTTAGGAACTACTCAGGTACCTTAGCATCATCACCACATACAAACACACCACACTGCCTTCCTTCATATAGATGTGTTTGTGTACGCTTTTTACAGACAAACTAAAACAAAGACAGGCGATGACGAGTGTAATGATCAGAGTGAGCTCTGCAGTGCAGCTCATTGCAGGAAGCGAATGAAATAAAACGCAGAAGCAACAGGAAGACCACTACATCATGTTGCTTCTGCTTTTCAGAAGGAAACGCGTAGTTCTGCTTTTCAGCACAGCTGGTCTGCACCGTCCGTGGTGCCACACTCCAGTGGGCTGAGGCGGTTTCAGACTTACTTTAGGCGTGGTGACATGATAAACATGATAAACCTGTCTAAAAAAGCAAACATTTGGTCCGCTCAAAGGTACTGAGTGATGCAGCCTAAATTCTTTATAACTTGTTTTTGTGTCCACAGACTCAGCCAATTCCCATCCCCCTCGCTCCCCTGTCTACACTGGTCCCTCGACTGCGCTGCAGCGTGGAAGGCCTCAATCAGGAGCTGGAAGGCATGTTCATCTGCCAGCCACCACATCTTCAGCACAGGGTAACCGTCTCCTCCACCCCCACACAGCACACACATGTGATCAGATTCAGGATTTTTAGAGACCCCTGAAAGGTAGTATTTAATATCACAGTGGCTGATGGATAAACACACGTGTCTTCTGTCTTATCAGCTCCTTGAGGTTCCAGACGGTCACCGGGCTCCCATCCCTCCGCAGAGCTGCAGCAGTGGATCTCAGAGTGACCCTGCCACCACACCACTGTCATCCTCTTCCTCCTCCTGCTCACCACCCAGCTCTCCTCCCACCTACATCTCCATCTCCCCACCCAACACTGAAGATGTACCTCTGGATCTGCACCAAGGTTAGTTCAAGTGTAATGTGTTCATTCACTGGGTTCCAATTTCTATCCACTGTTTGGAAATGTTTGACTGGAGGTCTGAGTAAATCATGTGCCTCAAAACACAGCTTTAAAAAATAGATTAATATATAGAAAGGAAGACCAAAAGTGAACTGGTGTGACATTCACACCTGCTGCAGCTACTCCAAATCAGAAAACCACCCTGACACAACCTGTATTCATAAACCCACATACATACGGTTCACTCAAATGTCGGCTATCATTATGATTAACGCTACAACAGGATGCTATCACAACTAAACAGGAGTTAATAGTTCAAAGCTCATTTGCAGTCATAGTCCAAAGTTCTGCAGCAGTCCCAGGCTGGAATTTCTTTTTTTTTTCAAGGCCCGGTCATGTAACAGTCAATATTGTGTCTTTGTCCTCATGTCTGTTATGTGTTTAAACACAGAGTTGCTGGGAATCGTGCTACTTTAACCCTGTTTAACACCACTTCCTTCATACAACTCTCTTACATCAGTCAGACACATAATTATCTGGAATGAAACACAAATTTTCTGAGCTACATTTTCTTCCTCACATGCCAAAATATCAGATATAATACCAGCATATCTGTGCTTTTGTTTTGCTTTTTTTGCTATACTTAATTAAAGGTAACTAATTTTCATAGCTTGACAGTCAAAGTTAAAGTGATTAAAATCTTTAATCACGTTTTCGTGTGCTTATATTTGATTGTGAAACTAAGCGTTTTACCACATACGAAAAAAGTATGTGGTAGTAGTTCATGTTGACGGTAATCTAACTGGACAGACTGCTACACTGTAGAGATCACACTTTCATAATTTGGTGTTACACAGACTGCATTCACACATTCTTAACAACCAAGAAGGAAACATTTGTTGCTTAGTAAGTGAAAATCTGAAAATACTTAGTTGTTGTGTGTACTAATACTTTAAGTAAATCACTCAAAATTAAACAAAAGATATTTGTTTTTGATACCGGTGACAAAATTCACGATGTTAATGCTCAAAACTCTGATCATATTGCCTGTTTTCAGGTGTGATAGACAGTGCAGAGATGTCCCTCCTGTCGCCGTTCTCCTCCCAGAGTGAGGCCGACCTCTCCCTGCCCCTGCTGCTGTCGTCCTCCCCAGGACCCAACAAAAGTTGCTGCTTCCAGAGGGAACCTCCAGAGGGCTGCGAAAAGGTCCGAGTCTGGGAGGAAACCAGGTACGTTTTTGTTATGCATCTGAACAGAACTGACAGTCTGCTTTAAACCACAGCTACAGTAATCATCGGGTTCAAGGAACTATAAAGAGAACTTCACTGGCTTTAGCATTGTACTCGTATATAATGTTGTCACACTCACAATGGACTGTTTATTCAAGAAAGTATGCAGCACAATCAGATATAATCTTTTTTTTTTATTCCATTCATTCTTTGTCCTTAACTAAACCTTTCACTATCCATGACCTGTAAACAGACTTTAATGTGTAAAAGTGGCGTTCCCCTTTTTAACTACATGAGTTACCTGTCTGTTTTATTTAGATGCCTTTCCTACCTGCTGCACTGAAAAATATCCAAATAGCTCTTTATGTTATGAACTAAGTGTTCAAAGTCAGTTTAACTGAACAAACGTAGTGCATCAGTTCTAAGTGATTCAGTGTGTGGATGCCCTCTGGTGGTGGGCATCAGTGTGTCTTCATACAATGACTTTATGAACACAACCAGGCATTTATTTGACGTCCTAGAACAAGTTTGGTGATGGTTAGACATTTAAAACCTCCTCTTTAAGTCTACCGACTTTTCTAAAGTTACAAAATGGTTTTGGTCAAGGTTAAGTAAAAAAATAAGGTTAGAATTACTAACAGAAATGGAGGAAATTAAAGGTATTCAGTTATGTGTTTATGTAAAGTGTGTCTGTTTTTAAGTTCTCCTTTTTTTACCCAACCTGTATATTACTTCTGCTACAGCTGCAATTATTTTTACTTTACTTTTTTTCCCCCCCTGAGACTACACATTGTAATATCTTGTTGTCTTATGTAGAATGAAGCCTGCCATACTAGTGCCTACATTTTAGTTTATTCGTATATGTTGAACATGTGTATAGATGTATTTGTTCAACAGCCCCTCTCCTTTATTTCTGTAGCACTCCAGACCAACTCAAGCCAGCCTTCATCTCCTCCTGCCCAGACCCCAACAAGGTAAACTTCACCCCCCATGGGGGCTCAGCCTTCTGCCCCGTCAGCCTCCTCAAGCCGTTGCTCCCCTCCATGGACCTGTTGTTCCGCAGCCTCTCCGTCTCTCCAGCAGGCAGTTGCTCGAGCCAGGGAACGAGCTCCTGCCAGGTAACGTCCTCTGGCAACCGGGCCGCTCCTCCAGATCCTCCTGCCACCGCTGCTGTGATGGGAGAAAGCTCAGGGGAGGGCCTCGCTTTCTAATCACAGCTGCAAAATAAAAAAAAAAAAAGCATAATGCAGATATTCCAGCGGTCTGGGACAGATTTGTTGGTGTCGCTTTATTTTAGGGAAGGTCCTCTCTTTTTCTATACAGGTGTAAAATAATCCTATGTTTAAAAAAAATAATAATATTGAAAAAAAAAAAAATATTTTACTCGTACGCAGTCCGATGGATGTGCTTTATGAGCTACTTGTTTTGGGTTTTCGGGCATTGACATTCCTTAATTAAGGCCATTAGTTTGGTTTTGTGATTTAATAATCCAAAGATATTTCTGGCCAAACACGAGTGTTAGGTTGTGTGATCAACCTCTCACTCATTCTCCTCTTAACTCTGTGTGAGATGGGATTTGTTGCATGACTGACCACCTCGCTCGCTGCACATTTTTGTTTCAGTTTCCCCAAAGAAACCACGACATATACTTATTTGTCTATACTGCTTTTTAAACTCTGACTGCAGTGTGTCATCTCTGGCCAAAATATTAGAAGTCTGGGTCAAGTTTAAAAACTCTTCTTGGATAATTTTTTTTTTTAAAGTATTCAAAGATATTTATCTACAATTCATCTTAAATGTTTTACATAACTTGACCCTGCACGTGTTGCTGGTGTACAAAGCATGACAAATCAGTTGGGTACTTTTTTATTTACCTGATTTAACAAAAAAAAACCCCACAATGAAATCACATTTTGATTATTGTAGACTGAAGGGAATTTTTCAGTTGTTGGACTTGGGTAGCATTAGTACCTAAAGGCTTCGGCTCACGCATTCCTGCTTTAAATATTGTACAGATTATTTTTGTTGTCATCTTGTTTACTTGCAAAAAAAAAAAAAAGTAACTTGTGCATGTTGATGGATTAAGAAAAACAACCTGTTATTCCTTGATGTTCTAGATGTGTGCTTAATGGTATGTTTATAGTTTTGAGGTTTCACAGCCTAGTTGACTACCTAACCAGTTTTAGTGGTGTAGATTTGTCATCCATAATGTTTCTCTAAAGATGTTTTTTTTTTCTTTCTGCCAAGCTGACAAGTTGATGTTCAAATAGTTTTATTTCTGGTAGACATGTTTGCACAAATTGAACTGCTACTTTTGAGTCGCAATTCTTATTTTTATATTCACTTTTGTACTTTAAGAGTAGTAATGTGTATTTTCTACATCTTTTTTCAATTACCTGCAACATAAGCTAAAAAAAAAATCCTGTTACTTTTAGTTTGTTCCGTCAGTATATTTGAGGCAGGTGTTACATGAGATACTGTATCGGGTGGATTTTTATGCACTTCCAGGAGAGGGTTTTCATATGGAGGAGAAGACGTTTCTTCCACACGTTCGTCCTGGGTTTATCGTCTCTGACAGGAGATTTGTTTATGTGTGTGCACATGGATAGAAAGTTAACTAGTCTGATTGTTTGACTTCAAGTTTTAGTATCCTGGTGAAATACATGGTGAAACATTGTCTTTTTTTCCCCCCAAATAAGCCTCAAATTCAATGTTTTCTGACTCTGTGTGGATGCTGTGGATGTGTTTATCTCAGGTTCTGTGTTCTGTCCACATAAATATATGATTCATAACATGTTGTCTTTGTGATTTATTAAACTGGTCTTAAGTCATAACTCTTAATGCTCTGGTCTGAATTTCTAATTGGTCTCATTTGAGTCAGTGTGAAGTCAGAACAAGGGTAAAAAAACACACACTATGCTTCTTCTTGCCACATTGTTACATGAACAGAATGGGTTTACATTGTGAAACTATAGTTTTCATTTTAAATAATTCCCTGTACAGTCAACTGTACATTTGTTTCTTCAGTTTGCCACCTTGATCTCTGGATAATTGCAACCAACCTTGTTTTACTATTTTTGTGGCATATAAACAAAATGGTTCATTAAGATTGTAATAATAATCAGAAGACAAAGGAAAACAAGTTGCAGCTATAGCTCCACATTATTACATGAACATAGTTTGCCATTTAAGACTGTGACTCCTCTGTTTTTACTATTTTAAATTGTTCTTGCAATAATATGGAGTTGCTTTTTTCTGGTATGTCAGATAGGATATTTGCCTTTGGGACATTTCACAGAAATCTTCAGTTATTTGGAAAGACAAACAAAACAAAGCATGGAAAAGGTGAAAACCATAAAGTTAACTGCTGGCTGAGTTAGTCCTGATGGAGCTGATATGTCACGACTGTAAATAGTGGCTCAGCACTTCTTATCTCTCCCTCAGGCTGATCAGATCGAGCTGCATTCTGTTTGCTGTAACAGTTTCCTTGAGAACCGTAACTGTCGCTGCGGCTTTCAGTTATATCACATGGTCTTCATCAGCAGATGACGAGTCATGGAACTATGTTAGCAGTCCTGCCTCTTTCACCTCCTGGTTAACATAAAAAACCTGAGGCGAGCTGAATGTCACCTGGTTGCTCAAACAAGGCATCTGCAATGACACACCTGTAAATGTAAAAAGTTCATGCTACAGTGATATTATATCATGAAAGTAGTTAATTGAAGCATGCAACAGTAATATCTTTATTTCAAACTATTTATTGAAACAACAGTGGTGGGTATACCACAACAAAAATATTTAATGTCTCAGTAACTTGTCACGTATCCTCGACCATCGATTACCTGCTGATGACACTCCGTGACACTCTAAGCTCAGTAGCAACTTCCCTTTGAGTATATCCCATTTGAGGCCTCGCGCTGGCCAGGTACTGTTGATTGATTGTTAGGTGTATGTGAATATAGTATATAGTATAGTATGTAGTATGTGAATAAATGTGAATAGCATGACGTAGAAGACGGTTTATATACAGTTGCCATTGAACCAGAACATTTAGTGCTCCATTCATGAATGAAACACTTGTTGTGATTTTTGTGGTTAATCACCTTGTTAGAAAACAGCATGTCATGCAATAAATACTGAAACATTGAACAGTTGGAAATTGGTCAAATTAAGTTCACCTGTAAAGGTTATAATGCATTTTAGGTGCTGTAAAATAGCTATATAGACCAAAACTGTTTTTTACCAGGCTGTAAACATGTTTATTTCTGCTGTGAAGTTGGACATTTTACCATGGGAGCGTATTTAGATTGACTTGTTCTGTAGCCAGCCTCAAGTGGACGTTTGAGGAACTGCAGGTTTTGGCACTTCTGCATTGGTTTCACTTCACAGCCACGGAGGTTGCCACTTGTTATATACTCATAAAGACACACGGATGAATATTAAAGTTGATTGCCAATAGATCCTCCTAAGTGTTACACACTGAACCTTTAAAGGAAGTTTTCCTTGCCACTGTGCCAGAATGTAATTTAAACGGGTGAGTTATATTGAAATTCACCCTCAGTACAGGTGTCATGAACAAGGAAATTGGCTATTGAGACCAAAACATTTTTTTGTACCAGGCTGTAAACATGCTTATTTCTGCTGTGAAGTTAGACATTTTAACATGGGGGCTTATTTAGATTGACTTGTTCTGTAGCCAGCCTCAAGTGGACGTTTGAGGAACTGCAGTTTTTGGCACCTTTAAAGGAAGTTTTTCCTTGCCACTGTTGCCAAATGCCAATTGTTGGGTCTCTGTAAATAATATTATGTACAAAGAGTCTAGACCTGCTCTTTATGTGAAGTGTCATGACATAACTTATGTAGGTGTCGTCTTGATCAAAATGTGAATAGCATGATGTAGAAGACGGGTTATATACAGTTGCCATTGAACCAGAACATTTAGTGGTCCATTCATGGATGAAACACTTGTTGTGATTTTTGTGGTTAATCACCTTGTTAGAAAACAGCATGTCATGCAATAAATACTGAAACATTGAACAGTTGGACACTGGTCAAATTAAGTTCACCTGTAAAGGTTATAGTGCATTTTAGGTGCTGGAAATTAGCTATATAGACCAAAACTGTTTTTTTTGTACCAGGCTGTAAACATGTTTATTTCCGTTGGACATTTTACCATGGGAGCTTATTTAGATTGACTTGTTCTGTAGCCAGCCTCAAGTGGACGTTTGAGGAACTGCAGGTTTTGGCACTTCTGCATTGGTTTCACTTCACAGCCACAGAGGTTGCCACTTGTTATATACTCATAAAGACACACGGATGAATATTACAGTTGATTGCCAATAGATCCTCCTAAGTGTTACACACTGAACCTTTAAAGGAAGTTTTCCTTGCCACTGTGCCAGAATGTAATTTAAACGGGTGAGTTATATTGAAATTCACCCTCAGTACAGGTGTCATGATTAAGGAAATTGGCTATTGAGACCAAAACTGTTTTTTGTACCAGTCTGTAAACATGCTTATTTCTGCTGTGAAGTTAGACATTTTAACATGGGGGCTTATTTAGATTGACTTGTTCTGTAGCCAGCCTCAAGTGGACGTTTGAGGAACTGCAGTTTTTGGCACCTTTAAAGGAAGTTTTTCCTTGCCACTGTTGCCAAATGCCATTTGTTGGGTCTCTGTAAATAATATTATGTACAAAGAGTCTAGACCTGCTCTGTATGGGAAGTGTCGTGACATAACTTATGTATAAGAGTATAAAAGCACAATGTGGGTTTATGTTTGTGTTCCCTGATGATGGCTCCTTATTATTAAAAATATAAAAATATCTACCCAGTGAGTAGTTTTCTTTAAGCCGTGCCGCTATCCACATGACAATCCTCACAGAGTACACACACACACACACACACACACACACACACATACAGCTGTTGTCGTTTTGTCGTTGCATTGTGGGATTGGCTGACAGTCAGAGGAGGTGGTGTGCGCTTCACTGTACGTTCAGGCCTGCGGGAACAGCACCAGATCTTCCGCACAGGCGCGCATTTCTTTTTTTATTTTACCGGCAGATTTTCGCGTTAACGGACCCCATCAGCGGGAGGATTGTCCACCATGCCGTCCATGTTACAGACCGTCGGTAAACAGCTTAGGAACCACCCGGCTGTAAGTCCTGATCTCTATTTGTCTGAAACATGTGAAGGACCCGGTGACATTGAAAGCGTGGAGGAGGACGCGGTGTGGTTATGCGCGCTCCCGTTACCTTAAATTCCCACCTTATATTGATATGTGATGACCTATTATTAATACCTATTATCATTTATTCATTGTGTGATGTATTAATGCAACATTTGTGGTATTTTACAGTATTTTTTTTATTATAGTTGGATGACAGAAAGGTGTAATTCCTCGACATTACGCGCATATTTCGGATAATTTGGGCGTTAAAATCACAAAAAAAAATTTATCTTCCTTATCCTCCCTCTCTCATCAGTATATTATCACTATATATTAACCTTCCTGCTGTTCGGGATCATATTTATGCTTTTAACCTCTAATCTTTATGACATGATTATGCTTTCTCTTTTCTCTGTCAGCATTAAAAATGAAAGCACCTGCCCCCAGTGCGGCATTAAATGAGAGCCAGTATTGTAATTGGCTTGTTTAGAGGTTAAAATCTCTCTATATATGACCTATAAGCAATGATCGGAGCGTTTCCCGTATATATGGTCCCGTCCACCATATATGTAGGTCGCTGCAGCACGTAAAGGACTATACGGTCTCTGTGCTGGCATGACTAAGGGCCTCAGCAATGCATGGAGACTGGTGTGTTTATCCAAGGGCGACGGGGTGACAGCTTGGTTTACGGCAGCCTCCATATTAATAGATCCCTGGGTATAAATGTCAACACTGAACAGTGAAAGATTTCGTTTAGGTGATTCCTTATTGTCATCGGTGGGGAAATGTTATGACACAGCATATGACTGTTTTAAATATACTGTATATAAGCTGTCAACCTATGCTGGTATAGAATAAACACAGCCTTACTAGGCAAGTCTAAGACAAGATCTTAGACAACAACTGGAGTAAAGAATAGTAAGCTAATATATTATATATATATATATATATCTATATATCTTATATATATATATATATAGGAGCTAATATGAACAACAGCAGATGTTCATTGCTGGTTATTTCATATGAAACTTGCATTATAATTAACTGATCTTTGTTTCACCAGCTCATCCCACTCTTCATCTTCATCGGTGGCGGGGCAACCATGAGCGTGCTGTACTTGGGTCGGCTGGCGCTGAAAAACCCTGACGTCTCGTAAGTCTCAGTCACATCTGAGAAAGCATAAACTGGTTTCTTGTTGTTGGCATGACCTTGTTTTTGTCGGTCTCGGCGTGTGTGCTTAAATATCAAGCTTTACGAGGAGGTCGCTGATAACGTTAAAAGACTTTTCTTATTTGCTTGTCCTCAGATGGGATCGCAAGAACAACCCCGAGCCCTGGAACAAGCTTGAGCCTACTCAGCAGTACAAAGTATGAGCCTTTATGTACAGTCTGCAGTCCTAATGCATGTTGAACATTTATTTCTTTATATGGATCTTTGGTTAGATTTAAACTCAAAACATATTTCTGTGGTGTACAAGCCATATCTCCTCTGTTATCTTGCCTCAAAGTCCACATTGCCTTCCTCGTACTGATTGTGTACGTTTGTTGTCTGTGTGTGTGTGTGTGTGTATTTCCAGCTTTTCGCTATTAACATGGACTACTCCAAGCTGAAGAAGGACAGGCCTGATTTCTAAGTCGACATGTCTCCTCACCTCTCATCACATCTCTGGCGTTGTCGTCAGCGTGACGGGCCTTTGCACTTTCTGCCAAACAACCCATGACGCTGAATGAAGGTTGAGAGTGCACCCGTTCATTTCCATTGTGAAGGGGAAAGGAATCATTGACTGTACGAAATAAAACAGGCAACCACCTGTTTTCCTAATTAATGAATTTTATTTTTGACTGTGTTGTAAATGATTAAAACAATCATAAACTATTCAGTTGCATCTGTATGTTGTTTTTTTTCACCAAAAAAGTCATGTTAAGGGTTTCATAAGCAAAAGTTTGCACATTTATTGGTATGGTAATGGTTGAGTTGCAATTAAATATATTTAATTGTTGCTATTTTGAGACGATTATTATTCAACAAGGGGCATGAAAGGTGTCTGTAATCAGAGTTGTCTGTGTCACCCTAGCTGGATGTCTGTGCGTCACTGCTACTAATTCATGAAAGAAACATGAACTTTCCTCCATCCGTCCATTTCCTGTAGCTGCTTATCCTTAACAGGGTCACTAGAGCTGAACCCAGCTGACACTGGGTGAGAGGCAGGGTTCACCATGGACAAGTTGCCAGTTCATCTCAGGGACACCAGCTTGAACTTTTATCTAAATTATATGGTTACACCTGACATTTGGTTTAAACACAAAAGGAAAAAAACTAGTAATAAAACAGTGTTTGGAAGCTGATGAATAGGAAACAGTGATTATGAATGAATCTGCTGTTATACTATAACTATGTATATGTATGTAAACATTCAACGTATTCGTCAGATGTCAAAGCTTCACTGGAACTGTAGTTGAATATGTCATTAGTAAGTACAGACAAGACCAGGAACACGTTTTCAGCCCTCTTTAAGAAATTACAGTGAGCAATGAGCTCGTAATTCGGGGGAAGTCCAGTCATTTCCTGTCACGTATTGAGGTTTTACAGTCTGTGGAGAATAAATCCATTGTGGAGAGTAACGCCTGAAAAATGCAGCTGCTTTGATTTCGTGAGCTTATCGTAGTCCATGTCAGTGACGCCACGGCAGGTCACGAGAGATGACGACCACTCACTGATTCAGTTTATGATGTTTTATACAAACAATGGCCACATTAGGAGATATATTTTCTACTTGTTCTATAACGGCATTCAAATCAAATGTTTTCCACATTGTAACACCAGAACACTTCAGACAAATCACTTTATTAGGAACATCTTTGAAATACTGACAAGGATCTCGAGTGTTTTAAATGAGTCATTTATATATTTTATATATTTAGACAACCCAGATGAAAAAACGTAATGTTTAAACAGATAAAAGGTCTTTTTAAAAAAAACTTATTTAGTCTATTAAAATGGTTGTAAATGGGTTTGTTGCTCAGTATAACTGTCATTTTGAATTTTTAAGGATTATCCAGCATTTCCATTAATATTTTCTTGTTTGTACAGAGTCTTCCAAAACAACCACTGGATTAATATTTACTGAGGAAAGTTGGATCACTTGTTTTCAAATTGAAACTTTGTTTGTATTTGCTTATATTTGTTGATTTATTTATTTTACCTTCTGATCTCATTTTTATATGGTAATTATTCTTCTAATTATATTCTCCACTTTTTGATGTCTAATTTTAACAAGTTCCTGTTGTAGTTGTAGCTGTAGCTATCACTCATTTTAGACCAGCAGAGGGTGCCTTTACATCAAACAATAGGGGGAATATATCCTGCAAGGACATGGTGTTACTTTGAGCGAATAAGAGATGGAGTGTTTGTCAAACACTTTTTATTTTGGGCAGGTTTTAAAGTATAAATACATACACAAAACGATAAGAGAAATAAATCTTGTGGCTTTCAAAAATACACGTGGATGATCATTAAATCATAAAATAAGATTTACACCCTCTGCCTTTCACTGCATTTGCTTTTATTTATTTGTATTTTCTGTATGCTCAAGAAGAAACTTTGATCAATTCATTGAACAGACAAAGACAGATAACTGATTTAAATATAGGTTTCTCTCAGAAAATAGTATTATTAAATTAAACTACATACTATTTTTTTTATGATTCACATTTTTTATTGAGTTTCACATTTTACAAGATTAAACTAATAGAACATTGGAAGAACAAAAACAAAAAAAATAATTCGAAATAAATAAATAATAAAAAATAAATAATAATAAAAAAATATAAATAAATAAATAAATAAATAAGGCAAAGTCAAGATAAAAGATGCACCTAAACTACATATTATTAAATATATTTTCATATCATAACAAAACACTGACCGTGTCGTTCCTGGATCCACCACTTGGGGGCGGTAGCGCTCTGGTTGGCCGCCCGAGAAGTCGTCTTCTCGCGAGACTTCACTTAAAAATAACGCGGGACGGTGTGAAGTCAGGATCCGTTGAAACCACGACAAGACAAACATTAGACAGTCTACAGAGGGTAAATAATGATCAATTAGATACGAACCTGTGTGAAATGACACGGCCCTCGTCTCTGCTTTGTTTTTTGGAGTCGGAAAAATCGCCTTTTAAAAAAAAATAAAAATCCGCAGGTAAACACGGTTTAACTGTTTGACCGTTTGTGAGCTAACAGCAGCTAACAGCTGATTTTCTAAATGGATCCCACGGAGGACTTGTCTGCTCGGGTCCTGCTCAAACATATCCTCAGCACCGACCCACCCAGGACTCCAATCACCCGCAGGTAACTTACTCCAACAGTATCTCTGACTAATATTACTGTAACTATTATCTTTATTAAGTTTCTCTGGGTAAGAGCTGGCTGAACAAATCAAATGCTCTCCTCTATCTGGTTAAGGATGAGGCGTTAGTGAACTTTAAGTTGTGTTAAATGTAATAAGACTGGAAAGAGATATGTTTATCCACACTACAAAGTCTATATGTTTACACCTGACACAGGAGGCGGATCATTGTTTTTTGATTTTTAATCATTTTAAATAGTTACAAATGAGTCTCTGTGACTTTCTGAACTTAATCGTGACCTGTCTTTGTCTTTGTCTTTAGTGCCGTTGCACCCAGGCGCAGCAGTAGACTGGGTGACAAAGATGCTGGTGCCAAAACTCCACAGGACTTACTGAGGCGCAGCCTGAAGCAAAAATTACGGGAGGTGAGGAAGTCGAGCAGACTTAACGCTGATGGTGGACATGTTGTTGTTGGGTCTCTTTTAAAGTCTGCATGTCTACCTCCTTTCCAGAGTATAACCAGGAAATCCCTGCCTGCTCCTAAAAGGCGGACCACCTCAGCCGTGCTCAGAAAGTCAACCTCCATGCTGTTTGATGATGGAGACACGCCGAGGCACATACTCATGAACATCCTGCGGACAGGTATGGGTGTGGGCCTCTGCTTTTATTCTTGCATCATGATGTGGCTGTTTGTCCTTTTTGAGTCACGCCGTTCGTCATGTGATTTTTTTAGATCCCGTGAGGTCACCTGTGGTTCACGAGAAAGCTGCGTCAGAAGAGCCACAGCCATCTTCAGCCAACTCCAGCATTAGCAGCAAGCGTTCGAGGTGAGCTGTGTGTGTGTTACAGGAAGTTCATGTTGGGATGTCCATCCATCAGTACTTTAAATAACTGCACTAATGTTAGTTCTCAGGAATCGACTGGACCATAGCACAACATCCACCCTGACTTACAGCAATGTTGGCAACTAGTTAATTATGTTGTGTATGAATAACAGGTTTATATTTGCTCGACTTTCAGTATTGAGATATCAGGGTTGAGCTTGCCTGATATAACCATTGGCAACGCAGCGAGTACTGTAAAGGGACTGAGCAGAAAGAGACCACGCAGGAGCCTCAATGTGACCGCTTTTGAAAAGCGTCTTAAACATGGAACTGGTAAGGTTAAAGCCACAACTGGTATATTTTAATGGGTTATCAGTCGTGATTTTGTAAGATCTTAAAATTCTTTGATTCATACATTCATACATATAAAGTTCTATTAGTGACCGCCTATCATGTGTGTATTGACTAGCTGATGATTGTTTGTTTGTGTTTACAGATATTTCAGAGGAAAATGAGGAATCGGTAGACGACCATTCGTCACTGTCTTTGTCGAGGTAAATTGCCTGAAAATTATTGTAAAAAAGTTCCTTCTTTTGTCATTTTGTAACACTTGAAACTATATGTCCTGTCCAATCTGTTTTGCAGTTCCACTTCTCTGAGTTTGAAAATACCTTTTGGGGATGCACGGACTGAGAAAAGGGGCCTGCAGAGAAGAGTTTCTAACCGCCGCAAAATCACAGAGGAAGAATTTGGCGCTGCTGTAGATAAAAGGCAGATGGGAGGTGATTATGATTAAAATACTCTTTGTGATCTACCGCATTATTACTTTGTCTTGGATGTGTATTCACTTATGTAACAAGATCACAGATTTTTTTTATTTATTAGTTTGCTTTTTGTGAAGCAAAATAGAACATCTGTACATACATCATACAACCTAAGGATACAAAAAAGGAAAAACAAACATAGCGACATGATGTCAAGCAGGTGGAAGGAAGCAGCATATACCTGTAGGTTTTTCAAGGGAGTATTAAGCGGTGTAATGTCTGAAAAGAAAATTTGCAGCAGCTGTCCTCAGTGTTGTGACTAATGCTCTTCTTTCCTTCATGATTTTTTTTTTTCTCTCCCTTCTCGTCACTCAGAAGTGAAAAGCTTTGTGATGGCGGAGCGGGGACTCAGTGACACCACCTACTCCGAGGGCTTCACTTTGGGCCTGAGTAAACTCAGTGAACCTAATATCACGGCTGATATTGTCCACTGTGACACGGCTCTTTATGCCCAACCTGAGGCCATGACCTCCAGCTTTTCCATGGTTGCACCTCAGGACAAACCAACAGTGATGGCGTCACAGCTTCAGAGACAGTTGGTGGAGGTGGAGCAGGAGGAGCCGATGGAAGCGGAGCAGAGTAAGCTGGCAGAAGAGAAATCAGCGTATCTGTTTCCAACTGAAGAGGGGGCTGTGGCAGAGCCTCAGAATGAGGAGTGTTTTTCTCAGTCAGAGGAAGATGTGGATGCAGCTGAGTTTAAAAAGGAGGAAAGAAAGAGTACAGCTGGTGGTCAACCTGAAGACGCTGCAGCCATGTCGAAATCTGAGGAAGACGAAGCTGAATCTCAGACCAGAATAACAGATGATACAGCACCGTCTGAAGAAAAGGAGAAAACAATGGGAGCTCAAACAGAAGAGGAAAGTGATACTGATTCTCAAGCTGAAGAGGATGCTGCAACCAGGTCTCAGTCTGAGGAAGAGGAAGCAGACTCTCAAACTGAAGAAGAAGCAGAAGGTGGAGTTGAGTCCCAGTTTGAAGATGATGCTGCAACCAGGTCTCAGTCTGAGGAAGAGGAAGGGACAGTAGACTCTCAACATGAAGAAGAAGAAGGTGGAGTTGACTCCCAGTCTGAAGATGTTGTTGCCAGGTCTCAGTCTGAGGAAGAGGAAGCAGACTCTCAAACTGAAGAAGCAGGAGGTGGAGTTGACTCCCAGTTTGAAGATGATGCTGCAACCAGGTCTCAGTCTGAGGAAGAGGAAGGAACAGCAGACTCTCAACATGAAGAAGAAGAAGGTGGAGTTGACTCCCAGTCTGAAGATGATGTTGCTGCCAGGTCTCAGTCTGAGGAAGAGGAGGAGGAAGAAGAAGAAGAAGAAGGTGCAGTTGCAGTATATCAAAGTGATCAAGAAGATCCAGCAGAAGGTGGTTTGACTGATTCCCAACCTGAAGATGAGCATGATGATGAGGAGGAGGTGGTGGAGGAGGAAGATGATGAGCAGGCATCAGGAGATCTGGAAGGTGGTCTGGAACACATCAGTCGAAGGACTCGTCTCTCTGCGGGTGGAGTCATGCCTGTTATAAAAGCAGGGGGGGATATAGCAGACGCAGGTGAGGATGTCAAAAAACATAATATGACTATGGACATAAAGGCTGAACTATTTTTATTGATAAATATTTTTAGATTAGCTGATTTGTCCATACGTTTTCTTTTTCCAAATATTAAAAATGTCCACTAGAGGTTCTCAGAGTGATGTGAAACCAGTAAATGTCTGGCATTTTGACTTAATCTGGCAACATTCATAATACTATTTAATATCATCAGCTAATCATTAAAAGACACTGATTGTGTGTAATGATGAAGTGAAACAAAAGACAGAAAATAAGCGAGCTGAAATAAGTAAAAAAAATATTTCCCAGCTCTAAATAAACGGTCCAAATGCATGTCATACTAAAAGTTGTTGTTTGCTCATAGGATGGTCTAAAGATAAGTCCAAAGCACACGGTGCTACTGATTCACACAGCAGCCTGGAAATGGGAGGCCTCGAGAGCAGTCAGCCTCACACTGGCATCCCTGACTTGACAGAGGGAGAGCCCGATGCTGATAAAGAGAACTCCTTTCATCCATCTACTGAAGACGGTGAACACCTGAATGACAATCGACCCAAAGAAGCTGCTGCTGAGGACCCCGCTGAACAGGAGGAAGAGTGGGAAGAGGAAGAAGAAGAGAGTGAAGGTCAGTCGCTTTTAGTGTTTTGTTTTTTTTTTCTTTAATTTAAAAAAAATGAGAATAAAATTAAAACAATTTTCTTTTCTAAATATTTCAGAGGTTCCCAGCAAGACTCCAGCATTTGTCCGAGAGAAAAGGAACATGTTTTACTCTGATCCTCTGGCATCACCATCTGTTCTTAAGAATGCTCCAGCCAGGCAAGTTACAACTCAAACATCTTTTAAGAACAACTTTCTGCATTTCTTACATTATAAAAACTCCCATTCAAATAATCCCAGGCTGATAAAATATTGTCCAACTGTGCAGAATATCAGACATCAAATGTTTTGTCAAATGATTGTGCTGATTTTATTGATATGTGTTATGTTACTGACAAGTTCTTCTAATATTTGCCACCAGTAATTCAAATGAAGATTTGCCTGCAGCTAAACCTAAGCAGGTGAGAAAGAGGGCAGGGCCAGCTAAACGGGAAGCAGGCCTTCCTAAGAGCTACCTTATGAACGTGTTCAAGCACTTTGCCAAGACGAAGGTGTCTGCAGATGTGTATCCTGTCCTAAAAGAAACGTAAGTAACTATTATACAAGTGTTTTTGTCTGTGCTAATTTTGTGTTGTCATATAGTGAGTGAATTTTACTACCTGTACTGTATACACCTGCTTCATTGTCACGGTCTTCAACAGAATGGATAAATTCTTTGAGCGGCTGGCAGGAGACTTGGAGGCGTATGCTCATCATGCAAAGAGGAAAACCATAGAGGTCGAAGATGCTGAACTTCTGTTGAAAAGGTGTGTGTGAATGTGCGTGCAGAGATCTGCATATGAATACAGAAACTGTAGGTGAGGAAACAAGGTGTTGGCATCAGAAGAGTTCTGGTTTCTGTTTGTAGTCCAAATAGTACTGACCCGTCACCTCTGATCGTGCTTTGGTTGCAACAGTTCACGTGGAGAGGTAGAACGCATCGAGCAAAATGCAATCTCTAAATCGGCATCAGCTATCGTCTGATGCCGATTTAGCTTTTTATTAGATTTTTTGGAAAGTTATCTGCATTCCTATGCAGATATCTGTTTATTGAGATTAGCAGAAATGTGTCTTTCTCGTCATTCTAATGTATTAAATTGCTGATGAAACTGCAGAGTAAGTCTTGGCCCAGATGGCTGTTATCCGTTTAATGGATATCCGGTGGCTACACCTGAAACCCAGAATCTTTGGCCAATGCCCCTAGAGGCAAAAGCATTGTTGGACAATAGAAATTCAGAGATTGGGACAGCACTAAAGACTTTGTGTGTGACAAGAAACTCATGAATGTCATGAATGTTTGTTAACTGGATGCAACACTTGGCTGTTTCGGTGTAAAACACTTTCAATTATAGATTATTTTCAGTTCCAACTTTCTATTTAGGGTTAATTAATTAATCAACTCCACAATCCTCAAACCTGCGTTCAGGGATATTTTGGTATAAAGCTATAAACACAACAATACACTTCTGAGAGTAAAGAGAACAAACACTGGCCTGGCTCTGTAAATCTCAAGGGACCTGCAGAGCCTTTGATAATTCTCTGTGGGTTCGACTGTATGAACAACCCCTTCAACATTACACACAATCGTTTGACGCATTAATATAAAATATTGATTAGAGCTGCTTTAACAAATCAAGATGAAATGGCTTTTTAAAATCACATGCGCAGCAGTCACAAATGTTACACTTACACGCTTGTTAAATCCTAAACAGACCTCGGGCATCAGGTATCGATCGGTTCACACATGTAGTGTGGAGAACAAACAGAAACACTGCCGCGCTAGGGTTATACTGACCTCCAGGTGGCAAGCTTGAGCTCCAAGAGAAGCACAGGTGATTGTGCCATGAGCAGCAATTATAAGAAAGGAAACTATTAAAAGGTGGTAAATCAACTTGGTGAAAATTAAAGACCTTTAAAAAGTATTAAAATGTATTAAATGCCTCATTGCGTCGCTATTTCTGTCATTTAGAGTTCAGAGAGGCCATTTATGAGATCAGTGTATATCCGAGGAGGGGGTGATGTTTTTATTGGCAGGTTGTCACACAGCCACTGGTGTTTTAAAGCGTGCGTGTGACCCACACACTGAGCATCGGTGCTAAAGTGTAGCTGTTCAGCCAGCATGGACTGTCAACATGTGAGAACACGTCTGACACACAGAGCCTCCTGTTGTGTGCTGCATGTGTGAAACAACAACTCTACTCTGGACCTTATCGTGTAAAAACGGCTTCGTTCAGGCTCCCTCTCCTCCGGCACCGTGAGTTACCATGGTTACGGGAACGCCCTGGAACTTTGTGATGATTCTCAATAAGAAGTTTGTGGTTAGTATGACAGTACAAAGTCATGAATATAGCCTCAACCTGAGCCTGAAAACATGTACTGAAAAGTACTATGTACAAGGTTGATTGCTGGAGTAAAAGTACTGAAAAGTACTATGTACAAGGTTGATTGCTGGAGTAAAACATGAAACAAGCTTTGCACAAAAAAGTTTGATTTCATAGACTGAAAATTACATGAAAAGACAAAAAAAAATGTCTTCAGAGAACATGGTTATCTGTGGAGTGGTGCTGAAATCTTAGACATTGTGTCATTTCTCTAGCTGATGTCAAATAGGAGCGCATGCACGCTATTGCATGGCAATAACTAAGGGATTAACCGTATTTATCGATCCTGTTTTTGCTATATGACTAGTTGCCGTTGAGGTTTTTAAAAAAATATTAAAGGTATTAAATGGCATTAAATTTAACCTCGGGATTCCTGCATAAACCCTGAAATTCTGAAATGTCTGTGTAATATTCAATGTTCACTGATGCCTAACATGTGGGTTTTTCTACATTTTAATATATATAGCTTGTGTGTTTTTTCACTCTGCAGGCAGGGTTATGTGAATGACAAGGTGCCGGTGGAAGTGCTTATCGAAAAATATCTTCGCATGGACCAGCGCAAGCTCCTGATCCCCATCGCAACAAGTGGGAACGTTGTTATCCCTAAAAAGAGGAGGTGAACGTTTTTTAAATTTACAGCCACATTTTGTTTCATCTTGTTTCATCTCTTGGACTGCGATATATATTTTACTCACACTGCATTTGATCTGGTAAAACGATGACTTCATTCAATGTTGTGAATCAGAATATAAACTCTTCTGTAAATGTGTAAATGTACTAAACTTAATTTGTATGTCATGTCTGTATAACTCTTTGTGTCACTACACAGTGGGTGAGTGTTGAAATAAAGTTCTGTTTCATATTTCTGTGTGTGTGATTTGTAGTATTTGAACTGTACTCTTTCCCCTGCACTCAGCGGGGGAAAGAAATAAGTCAAAGTTTAAGTTGAAATAGCATTCCTTAACACAGGGCCAGTTCTCATTTGTATGAAAACAAAGTGTGGGGGGAAAAAAGAGTGTATTTTTTTTAATAAGCATATTCTTGCTGAGGGATTTGCGAGGGAAGTCTTGCAGAGGTTTTACTGCCCAGTACTGCAAATGTATTATGAATAACCTTCATCTCAGTCAATCAATCAGTCAGACTGGTGCAAAGTAATTATTTTGTTGACATAAGCAAAGTACTGTAGCGGTATTAATGAAAAAAAATCCTCATTGTGTTCATACACTTAGATTACAGTAGATGTACTTTATTCATCCCACCACGAGTAAGTTTCCTTGTTACAGCAGCAGAGGAAAGTGTAGCATACACTACAGAATTAGAAAAAAGTAGAAAAGGCAGGATAAAAGTGGCATGATATATAAAAAGAGTATTGTAATGTAAAGTGACCATAATGTAAGAAATATTGCAAAGAAAGTGACCATGTTACAAATAATAATATTATTGCAAGAGTAGTGACCATAATATAAATAATATTACAAAGTAAGTGACCATGATATAAATAATAACTGCAAGGTATAAATAAAATAAAATAGAAAAATGAGACATGAACAGGAGACTACAACATGATCAGGTGGTGCAGGTGTTGTAAAGTCTGACAGCAGCAGGGATGAAGGACCTGTGGGACCTCTCCTTCTTACAGCGTGGGTGTAGCAGTCTGCTGCTGAAGGAGCTGCTCAGGGACCCCACAGTGTCATGTAGGGGGTGAGAGGTGTTGTCCATGATGGATGTCAGCTTAGCTAACATCCTCCTCTCACCCACTTCCTCTATGGAGTTCAGAGGACAGTCCAGGACAGAGCTCGCTCTCCTAATCAGTCTGTTGGGTCTGCTCCTGTCCCTGTCCGTGCTGCCCCCTCTCCAGCAGACCACAGCATAAAAGATGGCTGAGGCCACCACAGAGCCATAGAAAGTCCTGAGGAGAGCCCTGCACACTCCGAAAGACCTCAGCCCCCTTAGCAGATGGAGTCGACTCTGGCCCTTCTTGTAGAGAGCATGTGTGTTATCAGTCCAGTCCAGTTCACCTCCTCTCCACCACCTCTATGTCCGACCCCTGGATGTTCACCGGTGTGAATTGAAGTGGGATGTTTTGCAGAGGTTGTACTACCCAGTACTGCAAATGTATCATGAATAACCTTCATCTCAATTAATCAATCAATCAAACTGGTGCAAAGTAATTATTCTGTTGACATAAGCAAAGTACTGTAGCAGTATTAATGAAAAGAAACCTCATTGTGTTCATACACTTCATTGCAAGAGTACAAAGACGTCGGGCTACGAAACATTTGGAGGTTAAAGATGCATTAAAGACACAATCAGGGCGAGATTAATTTTTCATCTGCATTTTAATTAAATCCAACCTTTAACAGTTGATATCTGTTATAATCTTGGCAAGCTGTCTTGGCATCAAGGCATTAGCTCATCCAGTCTGTTGATGAAAAATTAAGATAAATTAGTTTCCAGTGGTGGTAACATTAATCACTATGTGAATGAACTATAGACATAACAGAGCTATGATTATTTTAATTAGGTGTGTGTGTGTGTGTGTGTGTGTGCGCGCGCGCGCGTGTGTGCGCGTGTGCGTGCGTGTGTGTGCGTGTGTGCGTGTGTGGTGCCTCCTCCCGGACAGCAGGGGGCGCGCTGCGCGGCACCGCCCGGCTCTGTCAGCTCTCTACAGACAGCTAGCCTGTTAGCAAACAACAACAGAAGCTCCCGAGCAGCTAGCGTTATAATTCAACCTGACACGAAGGTAAGCCTGTGGATGAATGAAACAGAAAACACGCACACACGGACTGAACACTTAAAATCACACGGCAGAGGCGGCTGCGTGGTGTTTTTTGGCTTTTTAAGTCGCATATTTCACGGCCGACCTTTTTGTTTCAGCTACATTAACAGGGCTAGCGTGGCTAGCTCGGTCGAGCTACTTCTCGTGCTATCGCCAGATTGTCTCACACGGTTTGTTTACTGTAAACAATGTATTAATTATTATTATTGTTATCTCGTGTGAACACAGCGGTCTGTAAGCTAAAGTGAACACACAGACTAAAACAAGAGAGCGTTCATCTGTAGCAGGTTATTTACCTGCAGCTGTCACCGCCTAATGTCTCTGCTGGAAGCTCAGGGTAACTTAGAAACATGTTTTATTTAAAATAAAGGCTCAAATCTATTTAAAATGTGTGCGGTTAACAAGTAGATATCAGGAGAAAGATATATATATACCCTCATACTTTTCATGTGTGGATGATTTTAATGCAGCTTCAGTCTCAGGAGTGCTCATGTTGTTGTTTTCTTTAAGCTTATAACTGTGTTTCTATGAAAGGGGGATGAATTAAAGCTGAAGCTGTGTGTCCCTGAGGCTGGGTTATATCTCCTCTGTGTTTGCGCATCAGGACATGAGTCAGGATCACTGGAAACAGACCAAACACACCACAGCAGTGATTTGTCTTATCACTTAAAGTCTCTTTTTTGAGATTATGCTTGTCATATTTAGTCCAGAAGGGTTAAATTGAACAATATTTTGTATGTATTTGTCCTGCAGCTGAGGATATGTTTGACTATATGCAACTAGAAACAACTATTCCTGCAGCCAGGTCTCCTTGAACTCCACTGTAAATGCGTTGGCAGCGATACTCATTATGTGTTGTAGCTCTGTGTGTGAGGCTGTACTTTCTTGCAGTACTTGCAATTCTGATGAATTGTCTTTTTTTTGCAACATTTTTTTTGCCTAATATTGAAAGACAAAAGTGCTGACACGCAGCAGTTTTAAGACGGTCTTCAACTTTTTCCTGAGTCCAAATTTATTTTATTTTACTTTTTTACCTTCCAGGTATCCTGAATATAACTGAGCTGAGCTCACCGTCAAGTGCTATGACATAAAGTAACATCCGCTCATGATTATGATGATGTCTAAAAACAGAACTACTGCAGCTACTACAGCTCAGCGATGCATGTGATCAATGTTTATATCATGAAACTCATCATGATACAAGTACTTATTCTCCTAATGTAACTTTGAGGTTCGATTTATCTGTCTTAAGTGTGTCTTAGAATAAAAAAAATACAGTTTTCAGTTCATGGTAATTGTTCTCAGGCTGTGGTGTCTATAGCACAGGTAGTACACAGAAGAATCTCAGTTTAAAAACACATTATAGCACCAGAATATATCAAAATTTCAAATGAGATCACTGCTGTTTTTAATGTTTACTTCGGTATGAGCCTGCTACATGCTCTCGCTCATGCACAGCATGTGTACATGCATCCGTGATGGTGAGATATTAAAAGGAGGTGAAATTAATAGTTCAAAAACTCTGCAGCCACTGCAATCGTGGCTCCAAATGGTGCAATAATTGTTAGAGAAATTCAGATCAGGAGTTTTCCACCC
Organism: Larimichthys crocea; assembly: GCF_000972845.2. Taxonomy (NCBI): domain Eukaryota; kingdom Metazoa; phylum Chordata; class Actinopteri; family Sciaenidae; genus Larimichthys; species Larimichthys crocea. Next base: position 23,600,579 of record NC_040011.1, read on the forward strand.
GATTAGCTCATCAACAGTCAACATAAAATCCTCTTATTAAGAATAAACCTGCCTCCTGCGTAAACTGCCTGCAGCTGAATAGGGTCGGCTCATGCTTCTGTGTTTTCGGGCCTGACTGACTGGTTTCATCAGATTCACATTTTGATATTGAGTCAGAGCTTTCACAGTGTGTTGGAGCTTTTTTGTCGCACTCTTGTTCAGGGTCCAGAAACAGTGACTTTACAGCATCATAATGAACAGCAATGTCTGTCACACAATGTTGATGCTTTCAGTTTAACGCACCAAACAACTCCAGCGTGGCCGGATTCACGATAAAGCTCAAATTCCAATAAATTAGTAGCACAGCTCCACTGCTCCTCAGATACCCATGAAACCCTCCTTTTTAAATCTAATGACTGGACTACTTGCTATGTTCTGCAGCCTCCAGGACCGTCTGCCCTTAGAGGTCAACGTGTCAGGTGTAACTGTTGGTAGCGCTATGAAACAGGTGACTGGAGACATTAGATATGCATTGATGTCCCTCCCCCCTTTAACCTCCTGTGCCTGGTGAAGTGAGAAGGGTTTTAGTGAGGAAGTACAGGCGGGAGGTGAGGCCTGGGTGCTAATGCTTTTTTTTGCCCTGTCAAATCCCCTTCAATGTAATTGTAGGTCTGCACAAAGTCAGGGATGAGAGCGAGGCAAGCTGATCGCTGTAACAAAATCAATAGTTCATACCTCTCTGAGATTGAGTTTTTAGGAAAGGAGGAGTACCATGACCAAGGGCAGAATATGAAATCACTCCCACAGAGGCCCAACACGCGCTGTGCAATCGATCCCAGGTCCCTGTACCAATTATACTTTTAAGGTTTGTCTCTGGCTTACTGCAGTCCTCAAAGACCAAAGCTTTGGAAATAGACATTGTGTTCACTGACACTTTGACAAGGCTTGCAATTTTTTCATCCCCCTCTTGGATATTGCTGTCTGAAATGCCTCCATTCCTTCAGTCTTTAATTTAGAGCAGAGATTGATTCCCCCCCCACCCCTTTTCTTTCACTTGGTCAGGAGAGTGAAATGTGAGTGAGGAGGGGGGGAAAGCATCATGCTCATAACTGCCACCATTGTACTTTTGTCTTTTGGACTTAACATATCTAATTCTGTGTTATTGCAGGCACAAATATCAACAGGATTGTATGAACAGTGCTGTGTAATTCAGTCTTGATTTGTATCCACAGGTTTGTTGGTGTTGGAAAAGTGAAAAAGCGAACTTTCTCACTGAGACTGCATTTATTGAAAAGTTCATAGATTGTTTTCCTCTCCTGAACCACCTTCTACATTGTAAATACCTTGTCACGTCTTTGTATTTGCTCAGATTATTAGACATAGATAATCTGTGTGTATAGTTTGTCTGGTGAAAGTTCAGATGACGACTGCAGGAGTTTATCTCCCTGTGTTTGACCTGTGCTGGTGGTAGTTTTTGTTTTTCGGAAACAAGTGACATAGATCAATATATCTTCCAGAGTTACGTCAGCGTAGACTGCTGCATATCGTAAGAGGAACAAAGTTTTTAGGATTTCATCCAGTTGACTCCAGGTGACACGTGTTAAGCAAACACTCCTCCAGCTGTTTCATCTTGAGGGCCTGGTTCATCTGTTTACAGTGCATGTACACTTAATTAAGAGGTTAGTCAGTGATCATTTTGATTTCATGCTGCAGAAGAACAGCAGTATATATCTGGTTGTCATAGGAGTTGAAGGTGTGCAGCCTGTTGCTGAATCTCATCATCTAACAGCTGGGGTTGAAAAGAGGTGGGAACAATTTCAAGAAACTTTCCTTGAGAAGGTTTTGAAAATATTCCAATTTGGGCTCAAATGTGTTGCTTCAATAATCTTGTCCTCTGGGCTCTAAAATGTGGTCGAGATTCGGAGAAATCATCCGTGCATGTGATGAAGGAATAGCAGATATTCATGTGTACTTGCATGAAATCTGGTTGTTTTAGTCAAAATTATGCTAAAATATATTTTTCCCAGCTGTATTTAAGTTCCCTGTTAAGGGCCAACCTTCAATTTTATAATTTCCTGGGGTTAATTTCTGTTTATTCCCATTAATTCCCATTGAAAGTTTCCAACTCAGAAAGTTCCCAGCATTTTGCAACCTTACTGACAGCTCACTGTGGCTGCTCCACTTCCTCCCCCCCAAAAAATATAGAAAATTGCAGTTGTCTTTGTTTGTAGACTTTTTTTCACAACACTTGCAGCAGCAGCAGGAAACGTTTGGTTTGCATCAGCAACAGCTTCATACAGCTCTGCCACAGTGTTACATTTAACAGTCAGGCTGTGATCAGTGTGAGGAAATCGCACTGGATTACATGCATGCAGTCTTGAGTCCACCATGTTCAGGTAGACAGTATGACTACAATGTGGGAATGGCGGACTCTGCCACTAAGCTAGACACTAGAGAGATCATCGCTGAACATAAATACATTGGAAGGCTGTAGTAGACTTTTATTTATATATTTTTTTTCATTATAATTTTGGCTGATGTGTGTTCAGCTGTTTCATAATTAATGGACTATAAGTCTTTCTGCATCTGTGAAAAATCTGTGTTTATTTTTCTTTCTTTCTTTCTTTCTTTCAGTCCATCTGTGGTAAAACTGCAGAGCACAAACTGTTAAAATGACGCTGAGGCTGTTTCAATGCAGCGCGCGTCTTCATCAGAGTCTGCCTGTCCACGATTCTGTATTTGATTTCTCCCTCATACCTCTGTTTGATTTTCTTTTGTCTCCATCTAACCACTTTTTGTGGCAATTTATCTCTTTGAATGGTTCCACAGACGGTGGCCCATCTTTCATTCGCCACCTGTTTTTCCATTTGGCTTCTCTATCACTTTTCTTTTCATTTTCTTTCCCCGTACACCCCCCCCCTCTTTTTTTAAATCCTCGTCTCACTCTATCTTACCAGTCGCCACACTTAAAGAATCAAGAAGATTGGTTGGTTCTTCATTTTGAGTTGGAATTGGGCTGAACCGAGCTTCTGACACAGATTGTTTTGTGTCTAGACTAATTTCACGAGAGGGGTGGATAACAAATTATCCACTGCGGTCACATTACATTAAATTAAATATCTGGACTTACCCTAAGTACACTAGGTTGAGGGTTTTTCTCAGACGAAAGTCGCCAACAGCTGTATGCATCCTAACTTTTGTCACTCAATCTGTAAGTGGCAACATTTGTGGCTTGTGCTGGAAGTGCCAAAAACTTCAAAATTCCTCAAACAGCCACTTGAGGCTGGCTGCAGACAAGTCAGTCTCTAGACTGCCATGTTAAAACGTCCAACTTCACAGCAGCAATAAAGATTTTTACAGCCTGGTACATAAAACAGTTTTTTTATATATATATAATTAACCCGTTAAATTATATCAAGGCTTAAGTTTACAGTGGTCCCTCATTTATCGCGGGGGAAACGTTCTAAAAATAACCCGCAATAGACGAAATCCACGAAGTAATCAGCTTTATTTTTTACAATTATTATACATGTTTTAAGGCTGTAAAACCCCTAACCACACACTTTTGTGCACTTTTCTCAGACAGGCATTAACATTTTCTCTCATTTCTCTCTTATTTAAACACTCTCAAAGTTCAAACTTTCGCGGATTTAACAAAAATAAGTACAATACTATATTAGTAAATGAAACGAAAAGATCAAAACCTGTTTTCAAGGCCAAACATTTTTAACAAATTTAATTTTAATGATCAATCTTTGAGGTTTGACACTTATTACCAGTAACTCACGCGTATTTCACAGTTCCTCTGACGGTGCCTCTTTGTCCTGGCGCCACATTTTATACAGTACTCCCTTAGCTAATCAGGATGCCGAACACAATGCACGTTCATACTGTGCAGTACGCTGTAAAAAAAGCATGCAAAATTACACTTAAAAAAATCTGAGAAACAGCGAGGCCGCGAAAGGTGAACCGCGTTTTAGTGAGGGACAACTGTATACATAAGTAACAGATTGAGGTGTTTTTATTTTTTTTATTGTGAGCGTATTGTGTTACAGATAGCGTCATTCAGCCTGCCTCAGGTCTGTCGATGTTCAACATCTGTGTGTCAGAGCCGCCGCACTCTGAGCCTCATCAAGTCATGGACACGCCGTCCATATTTATATCATCTATGGTGTGATCACTCTGCAGATTCCAGTTGACTGGTATATAGTATGAAATTGGCCTTTTACGCGGCACACATTTTGGATCTGTTCTATACAGTAATCCTCGTCAGCCACGACAGCATACGAGCATGGACAATACCAGCACCCTGAAACTGGAATTCACCCATCATTCATTTTATTAACACCTTCCTGTATTCGACATGTCGAAGAAGACTTTTGTGTCACAGGATGAGGCCAAAAACTTTTCTTAATCATTCTTCAGTCCCTGTTTAATAGACGTGCGATAGGTTTCTTACTTTTCTGTATCATCGCAGTCACACATTGGTAATTTCGACATCTATAAAATAGGACGCATTGCATTGATTGTGGGCAGAACGTGCTGTCATGTCATGGAAACATGGACAGTCAGATACATTTTATTTTAAAGGAGTTAACTGTAGCATTAAATGTTCAGCTCATCCAAAGCAGCCTAAAGGATGTTAGTTCACATCATCACATGACTGAAATCTGTTTTAAATCTGTTGTAGAGTGTGCCTCACAGCCTCTAAGCCGCATCGCTGTCAACGCCTCGCCTCCATTCAGCGTATTCATCAGGAGCAGAAAGCCGGGCTCACAGCCGTCACAATTTGTTCCACTGCATTTTGACCCAAATTGAATTTATGGACGAAGACGTTAAAAGGCTCTGGGGTGTGAGGGAACAGTAGAGATGGATGAAGGTTTGGAAGACTGGTGAGAGAGAGAAAAAAAAGATTGAACAGTGGAGGAAAAAAAAAATGGCCACAGATGAATAACATGAGAGCTCAGACAGAAACAGACTGGGGTTATATCGGAGTGCATTCAACCACTGACCTTGCAGCAAAATGAAAAAGACTTATGCTTCTGGCATTGTGTCAAGACGGTGTCCAGTGCTGGGTGTAGAAATGGGGGCATTACAGTACCCGCACACCTTTATCACACAATTAACCAGAGATACTGACGGGTGTGTCTTCTCGTCTGAGGCAAACTGCTAGTTTTGTTCTCACTGTCCTCATTACCGCTGTCAGCTCGCCTCAAGTGACGGGCATTTTATAATGGTGGGCATTGTGGGTGTGATGTGTTTTCTCCTTCACTGGGCCGGGAATTGTTTCCTGTATGAGTCAGGAAAAAGGACGTCCGTTCATGCTGCTGATATGACTTTAACAATCAAATAGTTTTTTACAGCAGGCCAGATGTACTGTGTTTGCATTTGTAAATTCCTCTCTTATATTACCTACATTATTTATTCTGTTTATGGTTGCTGGTGGCTGGAGTTTATCCCAACACGCACTAGATATTGATTTTGTGTAGATGTATTTATTGGAAATATACAAAGTATATGCAAAGGCACTATAAGTATTAACAACGACCTAATTCATAACCACACAATGAATAAAAATAACACTACTTCTTTTTGTTTGGTATTAAAGGTAGACGGTCCAGAAATAATAAGCCTACAGTAAGTACAGTAAAAAGGTTAGGCATTAGTGGTAAAAGATCAATAAATGCGGCTCAGATCCAGTCCAGTGGTGTTTCTACCTGACACTACACACACCAGATGTAATTGCAGTTATTATATCTGTTGATTTTAAGATTATTGGGTTCTTCTTGTGTGATCTTAGTTAAAATTTGTGAGTTGCAGTCCAGAATAACTCAAAAAGACCAAAGCCAGCAATTTATTAACCTATTTTTGACAAATGTAAATCTTTCAGAACACATTTAGATTTTTATTCCAAAAGGGATTAAATAAAGTCTTTAAATAGCTTTTAAAAACTTAACTCAGACTCGATGAATAGTACATTTTTTGGGGGGATCTTCAGTTGTGGTTTAACACACCGCGATGCTTTGGTGAATATTTACGGCAGTGGGACGATGTATATGTGGGAATGACTCAGTCAGTGCAACAGTTGTGTTTTTGGACAACAATAGAGGTGTGTGACACGGAGGAGGAAGCTATATCAGGCACTTTGTCTTGGTGCTATCGCAAGATTTGTTTACAATAACAGAAGTATAGAGCATATAATGATATATCACGGGTCTTATCTATTGATGTGTAGATTATGAAGTCTCAGGTTTAATGTCAAGTCTAAACTCTGACTGTTCTTGTATTTCAAAGGCCAACAACCCAAATAGACCTGCTCACACTCACGTTTCCCTTCATAAATCCATGTGTGACATGTCAGGTACCATTAGAATTGTAGTATTTCTTAATTTTATGTTGATTTTTTTTTTTTTAATTCAGGATCCCACATGAAAACATACAATGTCACACACTGTTCCCACGTAACCTCCCCAGCACTCCCACATCTTTCCAACACATACAGCTCACATAACCTACTTGAATTACATGGTCGCAAAAGAAAAAAGTAAGATGAATAGCCGTGGCAATAAAATCATAAAATAATAACAGTAGGATACATAATAAAGCCGGATACAGCAGCAGCAGACAAAGTTTACAAAAAGACAGCAGTGCAATAATTACATAGGATTAGGATTATGTAAGAGATTTTTTGGCATTAAATTGTTACTGCTGATCAGTTTAAGCTTTTGAAGAGAGCCAGGCTTTCAGGGTTGAATAACCTACAGTATACGAGCATGATGTTGAAGTTTGGGAGGTGTGTGTGTGTGTGAGAGAGAGAGAGAGAGAGAGAGAGTGTGTGTGTGTGTTACAAATCTGCATGATCTTACAGCGTGTCTTCAAGGTAATTTAGGGTCCTTGGATTTGGCCAGTGTCTCCAACCCGCACCACCGGTCCTGTGAGGCAGCTTGTTTATTTACAGTTCATTTTTGAGGCTTAATTGCAATTGCAGGGGCTATTGATCGCAGAACAGGCATGGGCCATCGATCTCCTGCTGTCCCCTAATGGGTCAGGGACAATTCATCTAGCCCTGACACCACAAACCTCTGTAGCAGGCAGTGTGGCCACATGAATTAAATGATATTGAATCTTAACTGGATTAATGAAAGATACACTGGCTGTTTGTTGCATTACAATCAGCTGAGCCTTTTTTTTTGTAAAGCAGTTTTCTGTGTGGTCGACTGCCTCTTTGTTAGAAGATCATGTTTCAGGATTTTCAAGGAAAATCAAGGAGATGGGATTGAAACTCAAGTCCGATCAATTAATCACACTCACGTTGTCTGTTTCTAGGGGGCAAACTGCTTCCATCTGGTGTGTACTGATGCAGATGGACGTCGGGACTGAGCATTGACGAGTGGAAGTGACGGATTCCTTCTCCTCCTCTTCCTTCTCCTCCTCACCCTCTTGCCCCCGACACCTTCTGTCACGCTGGCAATGTCAAGAGTCCCGAGTCCCCCTCCCCCTGCGGAAATGTCCAGCGGGCCTGTGGCCGAGAGCTGGTGTTACACACAGGTAAAATGAGTGTTGATCACAAACTCAGTAACACTGTTATGTGTTAATCTCAAAGTGCACAAAGCTTTACTGAATGTCTTTCGCTTTGCCAGATCAAAGTGGTGAAGTTCTCTTACATGTGGACCATCAACAACTTCAGCTTCTGTCGTGAGGAGATGGGCGAGGTCATCAAGAGCTCCACCTTCTCTTCTGGGGCCAATGACAAGCTGAAATGGTGGGCGGGCAAGAGAGCTGCTCTGTTTCATCGTATTTGTAGTCTTACTGCACTGTGCAGGCAGTGAACTGTTAAAGTCTCATCCTCTCCCATTATAGTCAAACATGTCGTGTAAACTTCATTTGAACCTTTGGACATTCTGTCCTATGAAGGTCTTTTTTTTAATCTACATTAATTTCGACCTCTTTATCAAGCAAACAGCTTTGACATAACGCCTTACAAATCAACGTTTTAACAGCAGAACCTTATCAGTTCTCAGTGAGATCTTTAAAAGCACTTATTTAAAATATATAATAATAAAATAATTAAAACTGGTTTCCGAAAAGAAAAGTCACTAACGTAGTGATGCACCTCAAAATAATCATTGTGATCAGTTACTGTAAACTAATTGCCTTTTGTCTTAGAGTTGGTTTACATGTGCATCATTTAAATTAAAAACTGTGCTCTCTATGTTCAGGAGTAATCAAGAGAAGATCTTTGTTTTATGTTAATTAGAAATATCCCCATGTGTCCCAGTCAGGATAATAATTTATCTTAATGTCATTGAAAAAAAAATTGTACTACAGCAAACAAAAACATGAATACAGCTTTATAAATTTGGTCATGTGTGGCATATCAAAATGATCTATAATACAGTCTGTAATACATTATCACCTCCATCCCCTTCACTGGAGATCTTAACCGTTCCTCCACCACCATCAGGTGTTTGCGGGTCAATCCCAAGGGGCTGGATGAGGAGAGCAAAGACTACCTGTCTCTCTACCTGCTGCTGGTCAGCTGTCCGAAGGCCGAGGTGCGCGCCAAGTTCAAGTTCTCCATCCTCAACGCCAAGGGAGAGGAGACCAAAGCCATGGGTGAGATCACGAAAGAGTCATATCCTGGATGCTGCATTTTTAAATTCACGCTTTTATTTGTTCTTACCTGTTTTTTGTTCCGGCTGTGTGCAGAAAGCCAGAGGGCATATCGTTTTGTCCAGGGGAAAGACTGGGGCTTTAAGAAGTTCATCCGGAGAGACTTTCTCCTAGATGAGGCCAACGGTCTTCTACCTGACGACAAGCTCACGCTCTTCTGTGAGGTGTGACGCTGACGATGCTTCTTCGCTTACAGCTTAAATTAAATGCTTTTTTTTTTTTCAATGAACACAAAAAGAGTATTTCATGTCATTTCTCTCCCTCAGGTGAGTGTGGTGCAGGACTCGGTCAACATATCTGGACAGAACACCATGAACATGGTGAAGGTGCCTGACTGCCGGCTAGCAGATGAGCTGGGAGGCCTGTGGGAGAACTCCCGCTTCACAGACTGCTCCCTGTGTGTGGCCGGCCAGGAGTTTCAAGCCCACAAAGCCATCCTGGCAGGTACAGACATGAGTCAGACACACCCCATGCACCGTCTTTGTTCTGTGTGTTTGTTCCTGCAGTTTTAAATGCTTCACTGTGTGTGGGGGGGTTATACGTATTTGTATATATATTTATTAGTTTGCCTCTGACTGTTGCTTGATCCCATGATTACTCACACATTAACATTTTTGCTGTTGTCCTGATATCTTTCCATATCACTGCTTTCAGCACGTTCCCCTGTATTCAGCGCCATGTTTGAGCATGAGATGGAAGAGAGCAAAAAGGTGAGCCCAAGGTCCTGAAGCTTTTTTTATTCTTAGAAATAAATTTGTTTTGTTCCATCAGCGGCTCAACTGCTCAGTTTTTCCCTGCTGTGTTGAGGGGTTAAAGTGAGTGAAGGATTGTGTGTTGTCAAACGGCTGCAAGCGCAGAGCTGTTTGCTGAAACTGAATGATAGCGCACCTGAAATGAAATTGTCCTGCCTTGGTTGAGGGTCAGGATTCATCCTTCACTGACAAAGCTGCAGAAGCAGAGAATTGCTTTTTTTTTTTTTTCCATTTGTGCACATGTGAATGTTCAAAATGAAATTGTAGGAGAAGCTGCCCAGATGATTTTTAAACCAAGGCCATTCAAGATTTTATGTGGCAAACTTTTAAAATGTTTCACTTGGTCTTTAATATTTAAAATGTGGAGCACCTTTTTGTCTGAAAAGCACCTGATAGAATAAAGGGAAAGATTTTAAAGAGTCCTAACAAAATGTCTTGTTAACACAGTAACGCATAATGTGTTAAACTCTAGCAGACATAATTCAGAAACACGGGGAGGCCTGTTTTGTTTGTTTGTTTTTTTAAGAGTTGGCAGAACCTGTTTCATCAGAATTATTGTCAAATAGGTTTTTATGTACAAGAAATTTAGTATTTTGGTGCCAGCACGATACTAAAAGGAAATTAAACACGCAATGTGGGTTAAGAATCTTGAATATAAAATAGAAGATTACTTTAAGTACAAATACTTTCTTTATCTCTTGATTTTGACCCCAAATATTGCATATATTTTGTATATTTATATTTTATTTATTTTATATATACACACACACAGAATTTTGTATATTTTAACCCAGAAGCATTCATCGAGTTAACTTTCATCTTCATCTCATTGTTTAGACTAAAGGTCGGTCATGTTACTTCCCTCCCGTGTGGTTTAATCATACGTCATGGTCTCATCTGCACGATGCCTAGTAATCTCGAATACCCAAAAGAAAGTGGCAAGAAAAAAAGGGGAAGCTTAAAAGATAGAAATAATATTAAAATTATATGTAATCAAACAGCATGACTTCAACAATTGTACATGATACATAATAGTTCATATTTATTTGCTGTCACACGTGTGCAAACATCAGCATTACATATCGTTGTTTTTAATGCTTCATGCAAAAAACCTGATTCGATAATTGACAGGGGAAGTGCTTTTAATCGAACCTCTTCATCCTTCGTCTGTTTCTGTCAGAACCGCGTGGAGATCAACGACGTGGAGCCGGAGGTTTTCAAAGAGATGATGTGCTTCATTTACACAGACAAGGCTCCCAACCTGGACAAGATGGCTGATGACTTGCTGGCAGCAGCCGACAAGGTATTATAACAGTACATAACAAACTGTACAACTGCTGAATTGATAGATTTTGATGGATTGAGACGTTATTCCTGTAATTAAAATATTTAGAATCTGCAGACTGCAGCATGTGTTTCATATTCCTGTCTTGGCTGTAATGTGATGAGAGCTGCTTATTATTTTGTTGGCAGCGTACCCTGAGCTTTCAGATACTCCCACAGGTAAAGGTAATAAGATGCATTAAAGACTTGAGATGATACAAGTGCACAGTATCCACTAAACCTGATTCTAGTAAGCCATCAGGATTTCAGAAGAAACAGTTGGAGGATTTCCCACTGATCTCACTCCTCCATGACAGCAAATGGAGACTGACTATGAGACACGGCTCGTTTATTTCACACTCTTTTATTTATATCTGAAGAAAAAACAAAAAACAGATACGTTACTGGATGGTCTCTGTAAGAGGTGTGACATCACTCACGATAGAGCCAGACTGACGTTGGAATGGTATTTGCTAATATCATCACAGCAAATATCACATGAATACTGATGACTGATGTCTCCCCTCTGTCTTTCAGTACGCTCTGGAACGACTGAAGGTGATGTGCGAGGACGCGCTGTGTACCAGTCTGTCTGTGGAAAATGCCGCTGAGATCCTCATCCTGGCTGACCTGCACAGTGCCGACCAGCTCAAAACACAGGCCGTCGACTTCATCAACTAGTGAGTTCACACGCAGACGAGAGCTCGTCCTCACTAATAATTAGGTCTTCTGCACCTTTTTAAAGAGTCACACCTCCACTGAGTCCACTGAACATTTTGTCTCGGCTGTTGGGTCTCTTCTGTTACATGTTTTTTATCTTGCCATCGTTATGGACAGTACCAATCCTCTCACCTCATCTCTTGGTGTTACTAATTTAATTTCACATATCCCCTCGTGGAGTGGTCCATCGGATACACGTCGTGGCTGTCAGAGGGATCAGGGCAACCTGACTCCTCACAAGGTCTGCTGTCACCTCTTCTGTTGACTCAGACGAACGTGGAATAATAACTGAACATGTGGCGGTGTTCAGCTCACACACATCTCTTTAGATTGTTTCCTTTAATCAACTATACGATTTATTCATATTTCTTGAACTGAAAGAGCTGATTAATCGATTTATAAACGGTCAAAACGTTCTGTAGTTACACTTACACAAGTCGTGAGGATTTTCTCTCTTGCTTTTCTTTGTCAGTTCAAGAACAAAAAGAGTTCTTCTTTGCTTTGTTTTCTAAAATATTGTTTAAAGGTCAACATTTTTAGCTCATGGATTTCTGACACCTGCAGCTTAGAGTAGAAATTACTTTATTTTTCAAAGTACAACTGAAACGAAATGGCTTTTTTTTTTGTCTGCTACGGCACACATCTGTTCTTTAAATCACTTGTCCCGTACTCTCAACACAAGCCAAATAGGTTGGTCTGCCTCTAAGTGTGGGAGCATTAGTTTGACATCATAACAGGCATTTCTCACATTTTTCTGATGTTTTATAGCCTAAACTATTAATTACTATTGGCCTGAATTCCTCTGAGACAGAAGCTGCAGGTTAAACTGGGCTAACAAAGACTTTTAGAGGTGACCAACTCTAAACAACTCTAAACATTAAAGCTATAAACATTCTGTCTCACTTAACATGTTATGTACAAATAATTGCATAGTCCTAACCCTAAAAAAATATACTCAGGCTACTCCAGTAATTAAGAAAATATTGCTGAAACGTAACTTTTTGTGTCTCTGTCTCTCTCATCCTGTCTTCCAGCCATGCTGCAGAGGTGATGGAGACAGCAGGTTGGAAGTCCATGGTGGACTCTCATCCTCACCTGGTGGCCGAAGCCTACCGCTCCCTGGCGTCGGCTCAGTGCCCTTTCCTCGGACCCCCACGCAAGCGCCTCAAACAATCCTAACAGCCTCACAGCAAGGCGTCTACCCTCATGCATACACTCACATGCATACACACACAAAAACACACAGATTGCCCCCTCAAACACACAGGGACAACTTTTCCCCTTGCTGTTACCTACTACACTACCTACAGCCTCCCCCGAATCTCCCCCTTCTGCCCCATCCAAACCTGCTGTATTTAGTCTCTTCTAAAGATGGAGGGAAGATGAAGGAGGAGAAGGAGAATGAGGAGGAGATGGAAGAAAGGGGCTGAAGGGCTCATGAAGTGGATGTTTGTTGTTTACAAAGAAACCACAACACCCCTCCCCTTTACTCCTCCGTTCCGGCTTAGTGAGGTCTGACATTGTGCTCTTTTCCATGTGTGAAGTTAAATCCTTCGATATCCTGTTAGTTCCTACTTTGGAATCCGTTCAGGAGGAAGAACTGGACACAAAAAGAGCCAACTGTCTGGAAATCTGGAGGCTTGAAGGACAAAAAAAGTGCAGATAAACAAAGTCTTTAACTATTTTATCATAAGGCTTCTTTTTGCTCTGTTCTTAGCATTTGGAGTAGAGCAGTCGGAAAAGCCCCCAAACTAATGGACACGTGGGCCTGTGAGGGACAAGAGAAGAAGAAGAGGAAGAAGTGGGCTTGTTAGTTACAAACTAGAAGCTCCCCCTGAGAAAGGCAACCAAGGGCTAGTAAAAAAAAAAAAAGCAGATATGGGACGAAATCATCAAAATAATCCCAAAGAAAGTTGGGAAAACATTGCACTAAAGTCACAGGTCACCCCTTGTCAACCCTTACCAGCAGTAAAGTAGAAATACTGTAGGCAAGCACACATTGAAGCAAGCTTCATGGACTAAAGACCCAGCTGGACCACCAAGAACAAGTACCCTTTAAGAAGATTTATCAGCAAGTGACAAAAAAACAACACATGTACTCCGATATAGAACTCTGCTTCATCTGCGTCTGTTTTCATTTTTTAAATAGCCAGGGGAGAAAAAAAATCAGTATAGAGAGGATACAGAAAATAGCAACGCACAACTGGATGTCATTCTTTGGGGAAATTGTATTTTGTGTGTGGATCTGTCTTTGTCGCCCTTAAGAGAAAATAAAATTCTAAGGTGTCAACGGACAAATCAACCAGGAGACAACAAATGGAGGAGGTAAAATGAGTCAAGAAATTATTTGAAAATAACATTAGGATTCAATCAGGCACGTTATTGTTCTTTTATGATGGATTTCCTATTTGTTTTTTTTTCCTCAGAACTGTCATTTCTATTTTTTTCATAGGAATTTGTACAGACAATAGTGTTTTTGAAGCTGTGTCAAGAAGCATTTTCAACCATGAAAATTAAAAAAAAAAAAGTGGACAGATGTTTTCTTTGCAGGCATGAAGACTGAGGGGAAATTAAATTGAAATGAACACGTTTTAATGTTCAGAATAGACAGAATGTGAAAAAAAATGCACACCAAGGCAAACCACATGAAATGCATTTGAAGTTCTCATTTGAACCTGGTGGAAAATGGTAATCGATAGAAGGAACCATTGTTGTTTCTTTCCTGTAGATATCGCTGGTTATGAGAAGTGACACTTAGTTGTTGCCATTTTTTGTTCCCAAAAGAATAAACCACAACTATTTTGTATTGAATGCAATGCAAACTTTGTCTGGGTATTTTTGTATGAATTACGTGTTTGTATTAAAGTCGTTATTTTTCGGCTGTCGCGTAAAACAACACGAGTTTCATTAGGAAGTGATCATGAGACTTCACAGAAACAAATCACACCTAAAGTGTTTTTTCTATGACATTTAGTGTCCCTGATGACTCAAAGTAAGTTTTAGAAGAGAATAAAACGAACAGATCCAAACTTTGGTATTGTTGCATCTTCTATTTAGCTTCACAACAACAAAAACTCCCAGTTCTTGAACAGGTTTATGAAACCTGATCCAGTTTCAGTGGCATAAAGCTAATTATGAACAAACCTGGCTGTCTTACTTTAAGCCCATAACATATGTTTGAATTCATCTCTTCAGTCGTTAAACGCTTGATTTTAGGGCTGTAGTCTGTTTGCGTCCTAACACAACATAAACTACACCTTTCTACAGTGACAGTAGACAATGTAGTGTTCATTTAACAACAATGAGGAGCTTCTCCTGCTCCACAAACAGGAGCTGTATGTTGTCACTGTTCATCAAGTCTCATTTAAATAACACAAGGCGGTTATTGGTTTGAGAATAAGACTGAAGCCAGTAATGACCCAAGTACCGTACTTCAGTCCAATCATACTTTACTCCACTGTATTTCTGAAGGAATCTTTAATACTGCATTTATTTTACTCACTAAGATTTCAATACAAAATATGATCATCTTCTAGAATACGACTCATTGCTATAGATAAAACTATTCAACAGAACATAAAGAAAACAAAAAGAGACCAGCTACAACAGTAAAATGCAGTTAACACATGAATGCATCAGTAATAATAATCCAGTGATATATTATAACACTCTTTCTTTTGATACTTTAAATACATTTTGCTAGTAATATTTTTAATAATACTTCTTGAATGACAATGAAATGTAAGACTTGTAATAGAGTATTTCTATATTGCATTAATACTACTTGTAGGAGGAGGACTGGAAATCATCAAATGAATCACGTTTCAGCCTTTTAAAATTTGTTTTTAATGTGTTTGTTTTTTTTTATTGGGCAACACAGTAAAGAGTGACACAAGTATGACAAAAGTGTACAAAGTAAATGCAAAATCAGTGTGTGGGTCTATCCTGATATATCTATAGTCTGATATCTGTAGCATTACAAACAAAAGACATTATAGGATGGAGATATATTACCCTTACAAAGGTCAGAATTCAGATTCAGAAAATTAATCAGCAACTATTTTGAAAATCAATTAATCACATCAATTTTTCTTTTAAAAAGAGAAAATCTGATCTTATGTGATCATAAACTAAATATCTTTAGGTTTTGATCAGACAAAACAAATCATTTGAAGGTTGTGTACTAAAACAAAACAAATATCGTCACATTAATCAATAATGAAAATAGTTAGTTGCAGTCATAATTATGTTTCCATAAAAACAGTCTAATACAACTCTTGTAATCTACAACAAGTAAGATATCGCACTAAAACAGAGACTTGGTAAACTGTAGGAGAAATGCTAAACTTTGGAATAATTCTAAAAACTTCCACAGCTCATATCACACAGCTGCTCCCAGTGGATTTATTCAAACTTTACTCTTCACTGTCGTCTTTAACCTGTGGGCAGGTTGACTCCTGGATTCTGGTAGCTGTAGTCTGGACAGACTTTTTGGACCAGTCTGTAGTCTGTGCTGTAGAAAGACACGTAGACGCATATGACCTGGAAAGGTTTGGAGCACATCCAGGTGACGTGGCTCTGGGTCTGCTCCTGAGCACACGTCTTGGACGGGTCATAGTTGCACAGAATCACCTTTTTGTTGCGTTCAGTTTTCTCATAGTCCACCCTACAGTTGAACGTCTTTGAGTCTTTAGGGTTGACTACACTTTGGCGCTCCAGATCAAACTCCACCTCTTTCATAGGTGGGACAAGGCTGACAGAGACGTTGCCCACACCTGTGGAGTTGTGGCGGAAGTAGACTCCAAGAGAGCCGTTCCCGTGATCCACAATTTTGCCCATTATCAGCAAATTCAGTTTGACAGTTTTGATATTTGAGTAAAAGTCCCCCCAACTGAACGTCCTGGAGAATTTAGATGTTCCATGAACTTTCATGATGGGACTCAGCTTTATCTTTAAGGACGGGTTTGAGTATGACTGTGACTTTCCTTCGAGTATTTCCAGAAGTCCCTGCTTTGACAGAGGAATAAAAGGACTGATGGGTAGTTTGCTGTTCTGGATCAAACTCCTAGTCTGGGACGCCCAGTTTTTCTGTGAAGAAGGGTCTTGATCTCTGTTGAGTTCAGGTGATTCTCTCTTGGTGAAGGTGAAGCTGCCACGATGTTGTCCAAGAACCAACTGCAAAGAAAGTCAGGAGAGAAATTTGGACAATGAGTCCCTAAAATATTGATTATATGTTAAACTACTGCCAAAAACACCAGTATGTCATGTAAAATATATGTACTAAAGCTACATTAGAAACACTGTGAAAGATGCAGAAAAATGTTCTTAAGCAACCAATATAAAATGACCTCTTATGAAGAATTAAAGAACGTACACATAAATACTGTTACATATAACTGTTATATTTAAATATCTTGGATTAAGTAAAACTTCAGAGACATGTTTCTAATTATGTTGAGTAATTCTAGTTTTTTTTATTAACTTACCAAACAGAAGGTTCCTTTTAGAAGTATCCAAACGAAGCAATGCCTGGCGTACATCTCCATACTGCATTAATTCTTGTCAGAAGATCCATCCACTCACGGCAGATGTTCATTCAGGCTGAAATAACTTCTGGAAGTCCATGTTTGAACAGCTTCATTCACATTAAACGCTGAGAGATGCTCACCTCCACTCACAGCACACACACTGAGAGGCTTTCTCAGATCTCCAGATTTTTAACACTCTGTTTTTGCTGTGTCTGCTCTCTCTCTCTCTCTCTCTCTCTCTCTCCCTCTCTCTCTCACACACACACACACACACACACACACACACACACATTCTTTCATTACCCCTCTCTCTCACCCACCCAATCACACACACAGCCTTTTTTCCCCACTCCTTTCTCAAAAAACATCTATACATTATGTTCCCACTCATGTATTCATTTAATTAACATTTACAAATGAGCATTTATTTTCATTCATGGTGTTGAGGTGGCAAAAATCCAAATCAGTGTGATACTGCCATCTTGTGGCCACACAGCGAAATGCATCCTCTCCCATGAGAAACTACAATATGGTTAAATTCCCAGAATTTCCTCTTTATGCATCTTTATTATGGACACACGTAGAAAAAAGGTCCACAGCACGCTGGATAAAAACAAAATGTACAAAAATACATTATAAAACACAGTAACTAAATAGCAAACTTTATATTTAAAAGACTGTTTCCACATACAAACTTAAGCACCAGTGGCTCAGGTCAGGATTGGTCAATGCCACGATAATCACATTTTATGAAGCAGACAGCCTGCACATATATCTGTACGTGAGATTTTGTATTGTAGCACAGCAGGTTGGCACCCTGACATTTACACATATTTGGCAAATATTTAGGTATTTCACCCTCCATTTTCCCATCACAAGACCCTGAGATACTTGAATTCCCTCACTTGGGGCAGCAACTCGCATCCAACCTGAAGGGAACATTCCACTGTTTTCCAGCAGAGCACCATGTCCTCAGACTTGGAGGTGCTGACTCTCATCCCAGCTGCAAATTGCCCCACTGAGTGCTGAAGGTCACGATGAGGTCTGATGAAGCCAACGGAACCACATCATCTGCAAACAGCAGACATGCAAAATCAGACACCCTCCTCACCCTGGCTGTGCCTTGAGATCTGGCCCTTGAATATCACAACCTGGATTGGAGACAAGGGGCAGCCCTGGCGGAGTCCAACACCCACTGAGAATGTATTTGACTTTGTGCAGAGAATATGGACACAGCTCTCACTTTGGTTGTACAAGGATTGGATGACTCGTACCAATAGCCCCCATACCCCAAACTCCCTCAGTACCCCCCACAGAAACACCTGTGGGGGGTAGTAGTTAATATAATAGTTAAACTGTTGACAAATGCAGCAGCAATGCCTTCCATTTTGAGAAATCAAATGTCAAAGATCATAGTCATTTGCAACACTTTTTAATTTTTTCAACAAGTTTTACTGTATATTATTATACAATATTATACATTACAAGATGTTTGTAGTGTCTAAAGAATTTGCTTACTCCGTATATTCAGTTTACTTCAGTGTTGCATTTACAAACACTAATAATACAAATAAAACTTCAGCAGCATCATTAAAGTTGAATGACTCAGACTCAGTTATTATTTAACATGACTATCTGTATTATTAATTAGTATGAATACTATGTTCTATTTCTTTGTAATTCCAGTGATGTCTTATTGTCTGTTATGAACAGTAATCCATCTTTTGTCAGTGGCGGAGTGAGAGTAAGATGATTCTTCACCCATGTCTTTGTTTCGACAAGACATATAGACAACATAACAATAGATGAATTAAAAAGGGAGTGGACCCACTGGATTTTTGTGTCACGCCGTAATTAAAGACACAATCGTCTGACTCACGGCTTATCAACATTTTTGGTATGTGGTAACACACATTTTCTCATGGCAGCGGACTGGAAGAATGTCTACAGCAAATTTTTTTCCCCTGCACATTCGGTTTATTAAAAGAAAGATGTTGACATGATACATCACAATACCAGTGAGATGATATCGTTCTTCACATGAAATCATGTTGTGTTCCTTCGAATTCCTATTTTGCCTCCTTCGTTGGCTTTTTGGGTCATAGATTTTTAGATAGGATTGAGTAGCACCTGGGCGTTTGCCTCAGACTGCCTTTCATGGCTGCAGAAGGAAACAAGTTGCATTTCTTTTGTGCATAATAAAAAAATAAATAAAAAATCAAATGTCACTTTTCAGTGCAGGACACTGCAAGTCAGTGTGCGACTGCGCTTAACAGATGAACCTTGTTGAGACAGAGTACTGCTGGTACCCCTGTAGCAAGGGGTGCATAAGGATAAGGGGTAGAACCTGATGTGTACTGTACATTGTTAAATACACAGGAGTCACAGTACAACATTACATCTCAATTGTTTGAGTCAGTGGGCGCATATTCAAGGAAAGTGTATGAAGTGAGAATAGACATTAAAGCTGTGAAGCTGGTTCAGTTGGGTACAAAGTGTAGTGCTAAAAGGTAACGCAAACTATCAAACAAGAGATAACACCAGATACAACCGATGTAATTATATACCGGTATTTGGTGAATGTCATACCTGCCATAACAACACTGAGGATTGAAATTTGAAGAAGATGGCCTTCCAAAAAAGGAACTAGGGATGATAATAAGAAAGAGAGTAACTAAATACTACTGTGACTTGCCATGAATCACTAACTAGTGAGGTGTTAGAGTGTAGGATGAGGGGATCACATTTTTAATATCCCATTACAATTCCCATTTTCCACATTGGCATTTCTAAGTACTAAATTAATATTTAAGTAAAAGTTAAATGACACTCTACAATGTAGTTGTAAGCAGATATAGGTGACATGACAATATAGGAAAACACAGTTGGAATAATAGAAAAGAAACCTTTATAGCCAGAGTTATAAGTGTTGATACAACACTAAAAGTCTACACTAAAAAACAATTAAAAACATCTTTATAACTAGTACATTATATTGTGTCAGTATGTGTCTAAACACACGTGCGACAAAACGAGGCCATGGCACAATATAGTATAACCACAGCTGGCTGAAATTTGAAGAGAGCCTTTCAATAATATCACTAGAGATACTAAAAAAGACAACAAGTAACTATTGTGACTTGTTAGAAGTTGATATGTGCATTAGTTCACTAGCTAGTGAGCTGTTTAGAGAATAGAGTAAAGGTATCACATTTTAATAAATTCCCCACATTCCCAGTGTTATTGCTGAATCCAAGAGTCATTCCCAATATTCTTTGTGTATTTACTGTTGCTCATTTAGTGGCAAATCCCTGGTTAAAAAAACAACTTCACACAGGCAAGGACCTCACGGACAAACCATTAGATTTGTAAGTATTTTAGTACATCATACTAATACACCTGCAACAGATAGCAAGCAGGTGGGAAATAGGTAGGCAAAGGGGTGGAAGTATGAGAAGAAAATATTAACAAATTACCATGTCACAAATGTCACACACCCGTCACTATGAAACAGGAGATTGACAAAAATGGGCCTTAAACTCATCCCAAGACTACAGGCCAGACTTTTGCTCAGCCAGATTCACATCACACTGCAAGTCCTGCTTACCTACCAGTGGCCAGTTATTTTACTCACTCATTCAGTCACTCACTGATATTTCAATCACATCAGTGGGGCACTGTTCAATAAAATTTCCTTCATCGTATGTTTTTTTAGCACGGCCATTGTTCCACGGCACTTTGTAGGATGCAAGAGTCACTGTCTCAGTATGCTTGGCATATTGTTGGAACATCTGGGTCTGTTTTTTGCCTGACTTTTCAGCGTGTTTAATTTGTGCTTGCCAAGTTCAGTACCTTTGGGGAATTTTTTGTTTCCAAGCTGCAGGTTGGCAACCCCTGACCTAAAAGTATCTGACTTGCCACTAAATACCAACATGTCTGAAAAGCTAAAAAGCTGATACACCATGCTTGTAGCACAATCTCCTTGGATGTACCTACAGATTTTTTTTAACGCTTTGACAAAGCACTGTCAACAAATGTTAGTATGCTGTAAATATATCCAATATGCATACAATAAAGTATTACAATAATGAACGGTAATTGTGCAATTTAAGGAACAAGGAAATAGGTCATTGCTTTGGCAGATTGGCAAGTTTTAGATTTCATCTTTTATTCACGTAAAAATTGGATAATCTTCTTTATTGTGTAATGACAATGAGGTGTGCCTAGTTTTGAGAAGAAGCAAGATCCATTCAGTACTGACCCATTTTAAAAACTGTATAAAGCCTTACTCTAGCCCTGCATTCTCAAACCGATAAAGAAGGACAGCATCATTAGGTAAATATTTAATACTGTACTTTCCAAGCTTGAAATTTAAAACAATTATAGTAAATTCTGAAAGACTTGTTATGTTTGGAAAGCAGATCTAAATAGCAAGGCAGAATGGCACATCCCATCATGCTGCCTGTGCTACTTTTGGGGATGATAAGTAAGTAGTTTTAATAAATGTAAAATAATTTTCTTGTATTTATGTATATGATCTCATTGCTGTATGTCAGTTGATGCTTTAAAAATATAAGCTTTATTGAATTTGATATATCTAGTTTAATCCATATATTTACATGTGCATCTTTGCATTTTTTTTTTTTACTTTACAGAGATGGTGACTCCTCAGGATTCAGGTAAGTTGAAGTCTAAATAAATCATTAATATTCATTCACATATTCATGTCACATTTACTGGGTCATAGTGACTACATCACATTAATAGAATTATAACAAATGCTAATGCTGGATGATTTTCAGTGTGACTGTTTAGTTAAGTTTACTGCTTAGAGTTCATTGATTCATGCTGAAAATGTATGCACAACTAATAATGCTTAATTACACTTACACTTTTATGGCATGATGGTTCAAGATAATAATTTCTGATAAACCATGTCAGCTGTATGAGGATATAATATTCGATCATTGTAGTAAACATCTGCAGTGTGACATTTTAAAGTTATGCAGAGCTGACATTGATATTGTGTATAAGATTAAAGATTAAATAATATGAGATTATTATGATAACCCAAGACATTCTCAGCACAGTGCAAAAAATAAATAATAAATTAATAATTGAATTTAGGCAAATATCTTAATGATAAAACAAACACAAATTTAAAAAAAATAAACACGTGGTCCAGGTTAGCAGAACAGCAGAAGAAATTTGTACTGTAATTTCTTGCAGAGTAGTCTGGAACAAAGAGCATTTTTCTTTGCAGAAAAATTTAATTTTTAGTGACTGTGCATTTTGTTGTTCCTAGGACCCCTCTACCCAATATCTGGAACTGAAATTGACCGATCAGATGATGGAGGTTCTCCTAAGATAACCCTGCAACGATCATATGTCTATTTTGGGCAGGCATATAATCAAATTTTTGTATGTAAAACTGCTGTTGTTCAAATACAATAGTCAAATTTCTGTATATTGTAAAGAAAAACAGTTTTAAGGGCATAGACAAAATATTGAATTTATTCTCACGAAAAAGTATTGATGTATGTTGCACTAAGAAATAGTTAATATTAAGCTATATCTGGCAATATTTGACAAAATGTTGGTGTCAAACGCTATAGTCAGCATTCTTTGGTAGAAATTCTAATTGGTTTATACAAACATTTGTTTTCAGGTCAACCAGAATGGACACCTGACATTTTTTGGTATATGGAGTAGTTTCATTCCTCAAAAGTTTCCATTGCATGGATCTAAAGACGTCATCGCTCCATTCTGGACAGATTTGGACAACAGAGAATCTGGCTATGTCTACTACAACCAATACACCAGTGGAATTGTTCTACAACAAGCTACACAGGACATAAATGATTATTTTCCAACCTTGAACTTCAATGCCAACTGGGTGTTTGTTGCAACATGGTATGAGGTGGCCTACTTTCCAAATTCAGGAACGGTAAGTCAACTTGTTCAAAATGCTGAAACAATCCAAAGATACACACAACTCATCTCACGATGTACTGTAAACATTTTTTCTCCACAGAAAACAACAGTCCAAGCAGTGTTGATCTCTGGTGGACAATACTCATTTGTGCTGATGAACTATGGGGATATAGCCGCCACAACTCGCCTAGTACAGGTCAGAACTGGCAAAAGTTATGAATGATCAATTAAGAAAGAAGAAGAATTTAAACATGTTTTCCAATTGCTGTAACTAAAACTGGTTACAGTTATTGCAGTATATTGAAGCATATTTTGAATTTACAAAATAATCAAAATCACAAATAAATTGACATGAAAGCTTTTTATCTGTTTGACATGTTGTGTATTTCCAGGCTGGCTATGACACAATAAACTCCACCCACCATTTCACAATTCCTGGATCATTCTCTAGCAATGCTACAGGCAGTAAGTCAACTTTTCGCTGGAGTAGCAATGTCAATAAACCTGGTCGCTGGGCTTTCCGAACAGACCATGGAACAAGAGGCTGCATTTTCAATGGTAAGGCCAAATACAGAGGGTGAGAGAAAGTGAAACATTATTACCTTACTACTTTATAACCTTACTTTCAGTGGTGTGCATGTTGACCACTCCTGAAACATATCTGCATAAAAAAAATCCAATTTGTTGTCCATTATGTAATGGTATATTGTTATTTAATATGATATTAGTTTTAGTTGACCATTTCCTTCGCTTTTTTTAAGGTCAACCAGTGCAGCTGGGTGACTCTTTTTGGAGCGACAGCACCTGTGCACAGAAGTGCACCTGCACTTCAGAAGGTCTGCAGTGTCACAGCGAGCCCTGTTCATTTTCCAAAATCTGCCGGCCAACTTCCTTTCAGTTCTCTTGCCAGATGGTGAAGAGACGCACCTGCATCGTGACTGGTGATCCACATTACTTTACCTTTGACAACGCAGTATTTCACTTTCAGGGCACCTGCACTTATGTTGTCTCTGAGCAATGCGGTGGAGGGCTGCCCTACTATAGAGTAGAGGGCAAGAATGAGCACCTAAGCAGTAGTCGAGTTTCCTGGACACGACTGGTCAAAGTGTATGTCTACAATGAAACCATTGAGCTTGTCAAGGGACGTCGTGGCGAGGCCAAGGTTAGTAATAAGAAACTAATCCTTCTATTACTCTAATAATTTTATTTAGTTCATATTTTTTACAACTATGTCTTTGTTTGCTGGTCTGCTTACAGGTTAATGGAATCTTTCTGGCCACTCCGATCTATCTCAACAATGGCACTGTCCAAGTTTATGAGTCAGGTTTTTCTGTGATCATCAGTACTGACTTTGGCTTGGAGGTGTCTTATAACAAATATTATCGTCTCAGGATCAGTGTTCCCTACACTTACCAGAATGCAACATGTGGCCTGTGTGGAAATTTTAACAATATTCCTGGGGATGACTTCCGAACCCCCCAAGGTGAGGTTGTGGACTCTGATGTTGATTTTGCCAACAGCTGGAAAGCATCAGGGGATGATGAACCTGGTTGTGAGCCGGTGTGTGCAGGTCTGGACTGTGCTGCATGCACTAGGGATCAGACAGCTTTATACAGTGACAATGCCTATTGTGGTATCCTCCTGAGTGAATCTGGACCTTTTGCTGCTTGCCATCAACGACTTCCCCCAGAGGCATTTGTGCAAAGCTGTGTGTTTGATCTGTGTGTAGCAGGAGGGTATCAACCCATTCTGTGCCAAGCCCTAACTACGTATGCCAGTCAATGTCAACAGATTGGTATACAGGTGCCAAGCTGGAGGAGACAGGGTTTCTGTGGTATGTCTGTTAATCAGTCAGCATAATTACAAAATATTCTTTGAGTAAAATGTCCATGATGTTGAGGTCAGTGTTGTTTTCTTTTGTCTAGAAATCCCTTGTCCATCCAACAGCCACTTTGAATCCCAAGGCACAGGATGTCCAGCTACCTGTGTCAACCCCAATTCTACCCAGGACTGCCCTCTTCCAGCCCAGGAGAGCTGCATCTGCAATTCAGGCTACATCCTTAGTGCTGGGGTCTGTGTCCCTCATTCTGAGTGTGGCTGCACATTTGAGGGTCGCTACTACCGCTCTGGAGAAACTGTAATACCAGACGAGGACTGTAGGAGACGTTGTAGCTGCAGTTATGGCTCCATGACCTGTCACTCTCATGGATGTGACCCACTAGAGTCTTGCAAGGTGGTGGATGGAAAAAGAGGATGCAGACCTAACAGCTATGCAGCATGCTCGATAAGGGGCCCAGGGTCATATCAAACATTTGATGGACTGACATACCAGTATCCTGGTGCATGTCGTTTGATCCTTGCCAAAGTAATGGGTATGTCAAGTCACAACCACTTTTCGGTGACAATAGAAAAAACACCCAGAGGCCTGCAGGGCTTTGACACGTTGTTGAAGATTGAGGTAGAGGATTCACAGGTGTCCATTATGTCTAGTAGCATTGTACAGGTAAGTGTTAACAAATGTGAGTGAATAAGTTGTGAACAGTTATCTTTCACATGTCTATAACACATACATAATATTTATGGTCAATCAAGGATTTGACAGTGTCTTGAAATCTAACTTGACCCATAGGTTGACGGTCAGAAGATCAGACTACCATTCAGCTTAGCGTCCAACCGAATCCAAATCTACCACAGCAGCATTCACAGTATCATCCTTCGCACTGCCTTTGGTGTAACTGTGGAGACAGATGGGTCTCACATTGTGCATGTTACTGCACCCAGTATCTACAATGGCTCACTAGGTGGACTCTGTGGTAATTACAATGGTCACCCAGGTGATGACTTCCGCACACCCAATGGCATCCTGGTCAACAGCTCTCAGGTCTTTGGAGACAGCTGGAGAAATGGCTCCCTTACTGCAGAGTGTGTAAAGTCCACAATAATTATTGGTGAGTATTGTGGCTTTTTTTTTTCTTTTCACAAGGGCCTTTTGCCCAGTGGTGGGACATGACGAACCAATTTCAGCATGCTGTGATGCTCTGTGAGGTTCTGTGAAATGATGCTCTTACACTCTACCTTAGGGTCTGGGAACAGTTTTGCAAGCCAACAATGGGCAGCTTGTAGTAATCATACTAAGTAGTCATTGTAGTGTTCTGAGTAATACATGGATACTTTTAAATGGAATATACACACAGACACACAAAACACACAAACATACAGACACACAGATGACACAGCTAGGAAACATACGGCCGGTATTAAATGTTCCTGTGCCACCAGATAACATTCAGTCAGTCTGTTTTCAGGTCGGCCTTCACCAGATTAGGGAGAAGTCGAGCACACACACACACCATACACACTCATGGGAAACACACAGACAGCACTACATTCACATGACGCTCAGAACACTGACTACATGATTATAAGAAAGTACAGGATGGTTGGGTTCATATCTGGTGATTTGACTATGTAACAGTGATGTAAGAATGATTATAAAAGGTTGTGAAGAGGAGTTTTCTCCGCAACATCATACATAGAATCATACATACATACATCGATAATCATACTGGAGCTACTGATGGTGGGCCAGTGCTGCTTAATTCCCAGATATGCTGCCAGCAGTAATAGTATTAATAGTGACAATGGTAGTAATAGTATTTACATCATCATTAGTGTACATTTATCTAGTTTTGAATTTTTCCCCCTTACTTACAGAGGCACACACACACAATACAACAATGGAGAAATGCGACCGGATGTGGATTTGTATTAGCAACTTTCTGATTAAGTTTAATTGTTTTAATAATTTGGAGTTCATTTATTTTTAGGTACAGACTGCCCTCCAAACAGTCATTATGACCTCTGTGGAAGCCCTTGCCCTTCCACCTGCCCAAGCCTCTCTTTCCCCTTCACCTGTATTACTGTGTGCAAGGAAGGTTGCTTCTGTGATGATGGTTTTGTCCTCGATGGCAACCGGTGTGTGCGACCAACAGACTGCGGATGCTACCACCAAGAACGCTATGTACAAGCTGGTGAACAGTTCTGGGATGGTGAGGAATGTCAGAACTTGTGTACATGTAATGGCACCACTGCGGCAGTCAACTGTATCCCCAGCTCCTGTGGTCCCCAGGAGTCCTGCCGTGTGGTAGAGGGCGAGTTTGGCTGCCATCACAAACCGAATGGCATCTGCTCTGCCTCTGGTGACCCCCACTACCTCACCTTTGATGGAAAGGCCTATGACTTTCAGGGAACCTGCCGCTACGTTCTGGCAACCCCTTGTAATGCCACTGATAATCTCCCCCAGTTTTCAGTGGAAGCTAAGAATGAGCCTTGGTTTGGGTTGCCATTTTCAAGCACAGAAGAGGTTTTTGTGAATGTGTCGGGCTATCAAGTGCACCTATCGGGGTCGAGCAATGGTGTTGTACAGGTGATATTACACATTTAACCAATCTTTATTGAATCACTCCACTCCACTATTTGTAATACGGTATATGCTGGTTGAAAAATATATAAAAAGACATCATTTTGAAAAGTATTAGATAATTGTAACATGAATAAATATAATATTATTAATCCTCCAATGTTGTTTTTCTGATGTTAAAGGTGAATGGAATAACCAAAAATCTACCTATTAATTTGAATGGAGGTCATCTTTCAATCAATGCAAAAGGATCTGAAACATTTGTCAGTGCTGATTTTGGTCTGACTGTCACATATAATGGATGGAGAGTGTCTATCTCTGTACCCCCAATTTACAGGTATCTGCCATCTTTGAATGTTCAAATTCTGTAAAATCTATACCATATATAATTGACACAATCTATCAACATATTTGTGGCTCTGAATGTGTTTAATCATTGTTATCACTGCAGTGGAAAAACATGTGGACTTTGTGGAAACTTCAATGGAAATCCAAATGATGACTTCCACACCCCAACTGGAATTATTGTCACCACTCCAGATGAGTTTGGGAAATCTTGGAAGGTGGCAGGCAACTATACCTGCAGTGATGGGTGTGGGTCCTCCTGCCCACAATGTACCAATGATCTGCCTGCTAGAGCCCAATGTGCAGTGATTCAAGCAGCTGATGGCCCCTTAAGCTTCTGCCATGAGCAGGTGGACCCAGCACCATATTTTAATGACTGTGTGTTTGATGTTTGTGTGTCGGGAAATGGTCTATGTGAATCCATTGAAACATATGTCAGAGCCTGTCAATCTGCTAATGTTCCAATCTACCCTTGGAGACAAAACACCACCTGCAGTGAGTCAACATCTCGTTTTAAAAACTGAAGAGATACTAATACGAGCAATCTACTATCGTTTATTCAATGTGGCCCTCTGTCTATTTTTGGAATGGATTTAAGTTATTAGAACTGTCTAATAGCCATAATTTCTTTTGTCACTTATACAGGAATTACCTGTTTGGAAAACGAGCATTATGAGCTGTGTGGTACTGACTGTGGCAGAACCTGTGGCAGAAGCAATAGAGCCAGCTGTGGAATCGATTGCTCAGAGGGATGTTTCTGTGACAGAGAGTTTTTCAGGAGTGGGACGAGATGTGTCCCTCTGGAAAACTGTGGCTGTCAGCGTGACGGTGAATACTATAATGTAAGTCACATCCAAGTTAATACTTTCTAAGATTTCAATAAGCAACATTTTGATTAAAAACATGTTCTTTTCTCTTTTTCTTTCTTTAGGCTGGTGAGTCGTTCTGGACAGATGGTTGCACTCAGCGATGTGAGTGCCATGGTCCCAATGACCTGCGCTGTTCTGCTGCATCTTGCACTCCTTTACAAAAGTGCACCATCAGAAATGGCCAGCTGGGTTGTTTTGGGGATTTCACTACTTGCACTGTGTGGGGTGACCCACACTACATCACCTTTGATGGGGCAACAGCTCATTTTCAGGGCACATGCTCTTACATCATTGCTGAGAGTGTGAACCACCACGCCAATGAAACCCAGTTTCATGTAACAGCCACCAACAATCATCGAGGCAACAACCGTGTGTCATTTGTATCAGCAGTTGATATATCCCTTTTAAGTCTGATAAAGAGAGAGCGTGCACACATCAGGATTGGACCCAACAAAAGAGTAAAGGTAAACTCTTAATTACTTTATCTTCTACATCTGTCTGAGTTAAACATATGAAACTAGAAGTGCCTCCTCACCTCTTGTCTGTCTCTCTAATCTCTCATCTCTGCAGGTAAATGGAAGGGAGGTATCTCTTCCCACCACTGCAGGAACCTTAGCTCAGGTGGAAAGACAGGGAAATGACATAGAGGTTCATGCAGAAGACTTGATAGTCCAGTTTGATGGCCAGAGCATTTTACTGGTCAGAGTAGGCCAAAATCGTCAAAACAGAGTCAGTGGGATGTGTGGAAACTTCAACAATAACCCTGCAGATGACAAAGTATTGCCCAATGGAACACTGGCACAAAATGACTGTGAATTTGGACACAGCTGGAAGTCATCCACAAGCCAACCAGGGTAATCACAACAGATAAAATGTATTGGTTATAACCAAATGTACGATAATGTTACTTGAAGCTGGAGATCCAGAATTATCTTTTCAATGTTTTATCTTTCATCTCTGTGAATATGAACTTCTTGATTTCTATAATGGGAGGGTGTGGCCTTTAGAAATTCCACCCGCAAAGTGAAAAAAAAAAAAGTGCACCTCTGCGGATCAAAAATTTGAGTGGCAAAATATTTTAAAGAAAAGTAAAGAAAGTCAATCATAACTGTTATATGTCTAAACCTGAATTTCCTTTCCAGATGTGGATCCACAGATGTTGACATTTGTGGTGGATGGGATGACTGTCGCTTTATAGAAGAATACTCTGAGCTCTGCAGTGTCATCACCAACACTAGTGGTCCATTCAGTTCCTGTCACCTGCACTCTGACCCCCAGCCATTTTTCGATTCCTGTGTCTATGATCTCTGCCTCTACACTCCGGCTAATGGCATGCTTTGCGCTGCTGTGGCAGCCTATGAGAGAACCTGCTCTGTTTTAGGGCTGAACATCACGGAGTGGCGCTCAGCTTTGCAATGTGGTATGTTTGCACTGTACTAATGAACAGCCAAAATAATGAATGAGAAAAATTCTGACTCCATAGGAGATTCATAGGACTTGCAAACTCTACAAATTGTAGATTCATTTCTGTTACATGTTCATCACTCCCTGTCTCATTCTTTCTCCACTATTAATGCAGCTGAGACAGATCCCTGTGAACAGCTGAACTGCACAGAGTATGAGTGGTGCGGTGAGAAGGATGGTGTTTATGGCTGCTTCTGTGATGAACATTACCGGCCCAACAATGAAAGCTATGGTACAAGCTCCTCGTGAAATATACTTCTTTTTCTTACACAACAGACATAGCAAGAGTGTGTGAATGTTTGTGTGAGTCTGGAGCAAAGAACTGAATAAAATGTTGAGATTTGGGTTGAAATAAATGACAAAAATATGTATTTCTGGCAATATAAAGCATATTAAATAACAATTCCTCCTATCTTCATCTCTTTTCCTAGACTCTTCCATCACTTGTTTAGGTAGTTCAGGCACAATCTCCCTGTCACGCTGTCAGCTGTTTGAAGCTGGCTTCCATCCTAGTTCCCTTCATCTCCAAGACTTCACCTGTAAAGGGACTCTTGAGGACGGACGACTGATCTTCCACTTTAACAATAAGGACCAGCTGTGTGGGACAGTTCTCAAGGTACAGTCCATCAGACTGAAGAATATTTTAGACGCAAATATTCTCCACAGGATAGCTTGCATCTGTAATATACTAATTCCACTTTTTTAATCATCTAAATCTTAAAGAGCAATGGGTCCCACTTCAGCTACGTGAACTCCATCCAGGCCGATGATGGCATAAACATTCAGCTGGTTTTCTGCTGTGAATACCCTCTGACTCAGGCCCTGTCTATGGATATAGGCATCAACCCAGTAGAGAGGTAATGGTCACAAAAGCATCTCCTTTTTAAAAAAAAAATTCTTTATATGGTGAATGAATATATTGAAACCAAGCTATCAATAATTCAAATATCACTATTGCTATATTGCTAAATCTGCACTTAAGTAAGACTCATAACATAAGAAGTTCATATGCTTTATGCAACTGATAAATGTGTCCACACACTGTGTATGTAAATTGCTCAGACAACATTTCTATGTGTTTCTAAGAGTTCATATTGGCATTATTGGCCACTATCTGCATCACAGTACATATTGAAAGTTTTCAAGAGATATCATGCCTGTTATATATGTGAAAACATTTTATGTCAAAAGGTTCCCTACAAGCTTTTTTCCAAGCACTTTCTACATATTGTATTAATTGCCAAAAGTAATTTAGTTACATAATGTGTTGTTTTTGTAGCTTTGTAAAGAAGAAGCTTCCAATTGGCCATGGTCACTATCATTTGAGAATAATCCCATACCATGACGCTCACTTCAGCGCCCCGCTAACCAGTCCCATCAACGTAGAAATGGAAATAGGGGAGAGATTGTATGTGGAGGTGCGGGCAGAAGGAGTCGATGAACAGCAGGTCGCCGCTGTTGTGGACTCTTGTTGGGCCACCCCACTCGACAATGCCAGCTGCCCTATCCGCCGGGATCTCATTATGAATAAGTAAAGCTATTGAAACTTCTCTCACTCACACTCACACACACACACACACACACATTGGGCCAGATTATTGCCTTTCTCCAGTTGCTTCACCATTTTTTCTCCTAATAGCTACACTGCCTACCTTTGAGTCATGAAACCTCTTGCTTTTCTTTTCAGGATCAATGTTAACAGATTAGAGCAGCCACACAGCTCACGTCTCTTGTGGCTGCAGCGGAGCATCATCTAGATATCCAGTGTTTTGCCTTTTTTGTGTGTGTGAGGCACACGATTCTCAGCAAAACTGACAGTAAAAATGATCTTTCACTACAATTGTAATGTCTATATCTGTAGAATATATCACAGACAAGTTAATATATATTTTAATATGTGGGCAGGTTGCATCATTTTTAACAAGGGTTTTATTGTCTTGTATTTATCAAGGCAAACTACATGTAGATAGACAGGACTGACAGTAGCAATGCGACAGCAGTTCAGTGAGGTAGTAGGCAATCACACACAGCTAGAGGCAGGCAATTTGTAAGACTTAACCTTGTTGCCCTGCTAATACTGTAACCTCAATCACTGTCTCTTATTTCCAGGTGTCCTGATTCAACGGATGATACTGTTGAGCTGTTTCAGAATGGCAATTCCACTGTGGCTCAATTCTCCTTCAAGATTTTCTCTTTCACCAATTTTCCGTCCATCTACCTTCACTGCCAAATCCACCTGTGCCTTTTGAGGAACAACTGCACAGTTGTGTGTATCAATATCCATTCATCCTACTACTTACTTTCTTTAGAAACACACACACACGTAACCTCTGATACCACTGGACCCATCAGGCTAATATATTTTGTGCACATTTATGACTGTTTGCTCAGGGAAATCTCATGGTTGCAGTGATACACAATTTTTGAAAAACCTAATTTGTATTTTACAATATGCGTTACGACATAGCAAAAGACGTTCCTTCAGTTTTAATATGACACATATTTTTTTGTTGTGGGAATATTGTGCGTATTTTTGTCTATGGAGGAAAGTGTGTACCTGTCTAACTGTGGCTAGAGAGATGTGCATGTATCTGGGAGAAGAATAGCAATACAATTATGTATATATGATTGCTCAGCTCATCTGTGCCTTGTTTTATACCTCAAAGTAATTGCTATTTGTAAGTCAATCAGAGTCAATGCATTCATAAAACTGTGTTATGTTGTTCTTCTGCAGAATTGCAACACCGATCACAACAGAGGAAAGAGAGACGTATCCTACTATGACACTGTAATGCTGTCACTTGGACCTCTGAGATACACGGTAAACATTTCTTTTTATCTTTTTATAAGAACTGTAATCTTTTAGATGATATTCAGATCATGGCCTATAAACTGGTTGTTCTCTTGCAGACAAAATAATGAAACCTCCTTGATGACCCTGCCTGACATTTTGCTGACTGCAACAACTCTGGCGAGATGAACAAATATTACCATTATATCTTTATCAAAAGACAGTAGCTTGATCATGTCACTTACCTTTCAGCCTAAATTATAGTGTTAAATTTTAGAAAGAGCTAGGTTAATGTAGGTCTAATTGATTTCTATACAGTACCAGCCAAATATTTAGACACACCTCACTCAGGAAAGGAAGATCAACAGTTACAGTTATCAAAGCAAAAGGTAAGCTACCTTGTAGAATGTAAAATAAAAAAAAATATTTTGTTTTGTTACCACATAATACCTTATTTTAATAGTATTGATGTTGTCAGTGTTCATCTACAATGCAGAAAGTATTTTTTTTTTAAAACACTGAATGAGAAGGTGTGTCCAAACTTTTGACTGCTACTGTATGTCACAGATAGTATACCTCTGCTCTTAAATAGTATTTTCCTCTGCATAGATATAACAGAAAGACCTAAGTCAAATGTAAAAGTCTATACTCTACATTTGTTTGGGCTGTGATCCACTAATTGGTCATGGAAAATTTTGAGCCTTGAATCTGCTGACACAACCTGTTTCATGCCACCTCGTACCACCTCATCTCACTCTCTGTATTGACTGTCATTGCCAGAGGTGGATATAAAAACTGCTGTTAACATATTTTAAATTTAATGTTCTCCAACAAGCATTTTGTTTTATAGCAGTAGGGGGCATAAATAGTGCAGCACAGTAAAGCTGAAGTTACTTGCTTTTTGTTGCATCCACAATGTATGATGTTTATTGATTGTATTCTTAGTTTATTTATGCTGATTCTCATGATTAAATCTCTCATTGCTCACAAATGAGGTAAAGGTAAAAAAGGTAAGGACATCAATAAAGTATTTTATGCATGGAATCTGAATCTAATCTGTTGCCGAAAAAGATTTATAGAGAATAGCACATTAACGTGGAAAAGGATTAATCTTTTCCTGTCATGTGTCCTCTGGTTGCTGCAAGCTGCCAGTAGTTAGTTCAAGTTCAAGTCGGCTTTATTGTCAATACTGCAATATGTACAAGACATACAGAGAATTGAAATTATGTTTTTCTCTGTCCAAACAGTGTGAAGATGTAAAAATATATATAAAATAAAATATGAAATAAAAATAAAATAAAAATGAAATGATATATATATATATACAATATATACAAGCTAAAAGACATCCGGGAATAGAAAAGTCTGGAGATATAAATAGTATGAACCGTATAAGCAGAATTATCAATATAAATATAAGTATGGCAGTATGATATAAATATAAATATAAATAAAGCAGTATGGTAGAATTATAAATTGACAGAATTTCAGTATGAACAGGTCTATAAAAATGAAATATGTAAACAGGTGTACATAGTGCAAATTTGCTTTTCAAGTATTTTTGAGTCTGTAAAAAGTCAGCAGTGTAGATTTTTTATATACGTAAAATCACACGAGCACACTGACGAAGACAAACATGTGAAACACACCATTTCGGGACAGAGAGGGGCCGTACGCGCTGCCAGCCAGAGAGGATTTCATTAATATTAGTAGTACACAACGTCTATAATCTAAGCATGAGGTAAATCTCTAAACCTGTTTTTCCGTTTCCTGTAAAAGGTTAGGGTAGAATTACATTTCCTCATTCACAAAACAGAATTAGGTACAGAGTAGGTGAGTATGTGAGAATTTAAGCTGCATCAAACTTCCTTGATGACCATACTTGCCTTTTTGTCTCTGGGGAGAGTTATTATTCTATTTTTATCAAAGGATAGTAACTTAAACATGTCACTGGCTTTTCATTCTTATTTATAGTGTCAATATTTAGAAAATAATAGGATATATGTAGACCTAATGGAGTTTCAAATCTAATCCAGTCAAAAAATACTTAATTTCAGTCAAATACATGTTAGAAATAGATATTAAGTATTACATTAAAACCAGTTTATTGGAGTGGTTATTGCAGTTGATTGTCAATAATAGGCAGACAAACAAGTCTTTGTCATTGTGGCAAAGAAGATAATTCAATTTCAAATATTAGGACTGAAATATTTGTGATGACAACTAAAATTGTGATCACCCACTCAAACTAAAATGTTAAAATGTAGGGGTAGATGCACAGATGAAAGGTCAGTCAGTTAAATGACAGGTCAACACCAGTGGTCCATTCAGTGCCTGTCACCTGCAGTCCGTTTACAGCTGATTCTGTAACGAGGATCAGCACTGGTCGAAGAAATGACATCTACAGTGAGGACATTTAAAATCACTTTTGTTTTTTCAGTCACTGAAGTAAAAATGGTTATGTGTGTTAGAAAGCTTGTCATGCTCCCATAGTTAGATGGACTAGCACAAGCACAAACCAAATTCAAACTAAAACATGAGACAAATATATAGTCTACAAACACAATATTCAGTAACTGAGATTAAAGCCCTGTGTGATTCTTTCTCTTTCTTTATATCTGTTGCCTCAAACAGCTCAAATGTGGGTGAGTTGTGAGTTCCTCACCTTCCATTTCATTGTGTAAGATGATTGCACTGTTAATGAAACAAGAAAAGAGTACAGAATAATGGAACCAACTCAGGTTTTGGTTCGTTTTTTTTTAACATGATCTCCCTCGGTGCAGCGTTTAGCTCATTTGGTAGAGCAGCCGCCCCATGTGTGAGGGCTCAGTCCTTGCTGCGGAAGCCCAGGGTTTGAATCTGACCTGTGGCTCTTTCCCACATGTCATTCCCTGTCTCTCTCTCCCTGTGTTCCTGCCACTCTTCAGCTGGCTCTATCTGAAATAAAGCTTGAAAAAGGCAAAAAATAATAATCTTAAAAAAATAACATGATCTCCCTTTTTAAACCTTAATCCTTTTTGCCAGTTTTGGACAACACAAAAATGCTTTAAACATTGACATATTGTGGCTTTATAAAGTTGATGTGGTAAACATGTTAGCCAACATGTTTTCAAGGATTAAGCATATACAGTAACATTTGTTTGGAATGTTCACCAGCGACTTGGTTACTCATAGTTCTTTCGACAGAGCTGATGACAGTGCTGACAGTGAACCAATAAAGCTGTGCACAACAAACTAAAAGACACATAAATGTCTAATACAGCAGAGGGGACCTGCCAAGTTGGCGATGATAGAGAAGAAGAGAAATAAGTTTTCACAAAGCTGACGACTTTTATGTACAGAAAGAAACTGTAAAGATTCAACATTCAAAGCATACAGCCACTCTGCTTGGCTTCTCTGACTGGCTTCTTCTTTATAGCAGTGGTGGCAGAGGCTTATGGGTATTATAGTGATGTGAGCCATCCACTGCGACAAAAGGATGAAATAATTTATTGGTCAAATATGAACCTTTCTTCCTAAAATATGATTTTATCTTAATGAATAAATATTCCAAATATTCAGATATTTATGTGATTGTGAAAGATAATAGATCTGACTTACCACATTAGATTACTATACTAACTATATGCACTATTCACTTCCCAAGTTTTATAACTGTGACTACCAGTAACTAACTAAAGTCTATGTCAATGTACTTGACACAGACCGGCTGACCGGCTGTGTGGGACAGTGTGCTCATTATAGGCAAACCAGTCCTTCATCCTGATAGCTAACGAAGACAAGACAAGTGATTTATGTTTTAAAACTCTTAAAAAGGAAATAATAATCAAATAAAAAATGTAATAATTCTAAGTGGCATTTAAATTAGTTAGTCATTTATTCCTGCTAAATGGAGGCATATATTTGTTATTATTATATTTGTAATTTTAACTCTGTAACACAGAATAATTATCTACACTGTATTCTTTGTCATGACTTTTTATTTTCCTTATTTGTCAGGCCATGTTGTACTTTCCATTGCACATCTCGTCTTACTTTCTGGAAGCTACAGATTCATTTTGGCATACGCCCACATATTTAAAATATTTATCATCACTAAATGTATTGTTTTCCTTTAGGTGCAGCTGTGACTTCAGTTTCTAAAGAAATTAAAGTTAAGAAACTTGATAGACGGAAACAGACTCTGCAACAAGTAAAATATGTTTTCAAATGAGGAAGATAACTGATGAGCCAAACATCTCAACTTAAGAAGACGTGTACATAATAAACAGAAAGAAGACGGAAAGGTACATCACAGGGTAAAGATGTTTATGTGATGGATTTTTAGTGGCATATACTGTATGTATACACATAATTTCTTTTACAATTGCCTTTAAATTCAGCCTCTCCTTGCATGATGGGAAAACTACAGTGGCTACCACATTTAGGGAAAACAGTGGTACGGCATGACATAAAGAAGATACTTTAAGTCCTATTTTCAGGTGATTTTACATTAATGAAAACATTCATGTATATAATATTCTATTTTCTGCCTCACTGTGTAAACAGAGCCCCCCGTATCTTGGATACACGTGCACTGAAAATTGTAGTGCATGTTCATCTGGTCCACTTCAGTATTTCATATAGACTATGAACAGTTTCTCTTATAGCTATATAAACAAAAATACACATATATACAAATTGTTCTTGTTTTACTGATTATACAGTCAGTTGGGACATTGACTCTGGAAGTCTTTTAAAGTTTTTAAAAATTCATTTTTCAATGCTAGTGCAACACAAAGTAAAAAAATAAAAAAACATGCATCTGCATGCATACATGTTGATGATTTTGTATATATAAATATAACCAAAACTAGATAACACAAATGTGAGTGGCATCTTCTTTTGTAATCAGGCAAACCTGTCCTTTGATTTTTTTTTATTTTTAAATATCTGATAGCTAACAAACATTAAACGAGTAAAAAAGATGCTTTTACTAAATTTTTTTTTTAGAACATTACTGGATATTCTTCAAAGCGGATATTCGCTATCTGTGAAAGCAGAAGGTAGTTTATGCTTCTCTAAAATGATGACCAATATTACTTTGTGATATAAATGTCAATAAATAATCCTCTGACTCAAATAGTGTTCTAACAAATGACGGTAAGTACTAAATCCATTGGTAGACTATCACGCCTCCTTATTGTGTCTGATAATCTCCATTATTCTTAATTCTCAAAGGAGTGTTTAGTTCACTTGAATACCTGTAACTGGTCAAACAACAGATTAATGGGACTGTGCCAGCTGTTACTGGATATATAAACCTTGTTGCAGCCCTGCAGTTTTACACTGGTGAGACACAACAACAATAGAAGCACATATGAACAGGTAATTCATTTATTTTGTATAACTGAAACATTACTTTCTTTTTTTCCTTTTTTTTTAAATGAATCATTACAATTGTTTTTCCTAAACAAATGGTGAGGTGCTTGTTTTCAACTGGATAAAATAACTTGTATTGCGAGCAATAGCCTGACAAACGATCTGCACAGTGCACAAACAGCAACAAAAAAAGTACTTTAAAAAAGCAGCTAATTTTACAGACATCTTTAGACAGCATTGTCAAATTTTTTTATTTTTTTTTATGACCTCAAAATATACTTTCTTCTTTAGAGAAAACTCACCATATCAATCCATGAATAAGGAACCAATTGCTGTTCTTTCTCTTGCTGTAAAAAGCGATATGTGTGAAAATGTTTCAGTGTTATATAGAATTATACAGTATTTAACTGCCAGAAATACTATGAGTAATGAAACAGCACATCCTAGGGCTTTAGGAACAACACTAATATGGGGTGCTGTTTGTAAAGCGTCTCGCTCTGAAAATAACAGCAACATTTTGTCACATTTAGCTAAAAACAATGTTTAAAAAACTGGTTTGAATTTTTGAGAGTCACTTTTTTGCACATTTAGAACAATATTTGTGAACTTAGAGATATTTTAAATATTTAAATCCAAATGTTAAATGTTACACCTAAATGTTAAATGTAAAATCTAAATCTAAATGCTAACTCTAAATCTAAATGTTAAACATAAATCTAAATGTTAAATCTAAATCAAAATGTTAAATCTAAATGTTAAATCTAAATCTAAATGTTAAATCTAAATGTTAAATATATATCTGAAGGTTAAATATAAATATAAATATAAATATAAATATAAATATAAATATAAATATAAATATAACACTATGGTAGAATTTTAAATTGACAGAAGAAGCTGTACAACCAACATGGTGTCAGACAGACTCTGTGGAAGAGGACTCACTCACTCATGAATATTATATCACATTTCTGCTGAATTCTGCCAGTAAATCTTCCGAACGTATGTTACACACTGAGACATCTAACTTCGGGAAGCCGTTTCAACACTGACAACCTGAATGTGGTTATTTCCTCTGAGACATGATCATTTCATCACATACATCATACAAGCACAGTGATGTGTCTGACCTGGAAACTAACTAGTTAGTTTTTTCTTCAGTGATTTGGAGAGATACCTGCCTCAGGAGGTTCAGTCAGCTGCTTTCAAAGTGTCCCGAGAAGGCCTCAGTCAGGAGGAGACGCCTCTGCAAAGACTCGACAGGTCAGACCGAACATCCGAACTTTTAACTGTGTGTAATAAAAACAAAATTAATTACTTTAAAATGTGTTTGTTTTAGTCATTTCACATTCTGTTATGCTAATACCAAATTTCTCGTTGATTCTTTGTCAAGACACCAGAGAATCGTTTTCATACTTCACAGCGATGCATTTATCTTTCAGAAGATAAAGCCGTATGGTACAGGGCTTCTAACTTGACAGATCAGTTACGAACGTTACGGGCTCTACTGAACATATGTAAACATGTTTAATGTGCAAATTTTTGCTTTTCAGATTTTTGAGTACTGTGAAAGTGGCTGGTGCTCTTTGGGGGGGTCAGCAGTGTAGATTTTTCTATACTAAAATCACAGAGCCCCTGACGACGACAAACTGTGAAACACAACCATTTCGGGACAGAGGGTGCCGCTGCGTCCGTACGCGCCGCCAGCAGAGGGAAGTTTCATTAGTATTAGTATGTAACACTAACGTCTATAAATCTAAGCAGAGGTCAAATCTCGAAACCTGTTTTTTTTGCCGTTTCTCGTAAAAAGTGGGGGTTAGGGTAGAATTAGCATTTCCTCATTACAAAACAGAATTTAGGTACAGATTAGGGTGCGTATGTGAGCATTTAAGTGCCATCGAAACTTCCTTGATGACCATACTGCCTTTTTGTTCTCTGGGGGAGAGTTATTATAGTCTGATTTGTTATCAAAGTGATATAACTTTAACAATGTCCACTGGCTTTTCCTTCTTATTATAGTGTCATATTTAAGAACAATATAACTACTAGGTAGACCTAATGGCAGTTTCCCATTCTAATCCAGTCAAAAATACTTATTTAACAGTTCAAATAACATGTTAGAAATAGATATTAGTATTACATAAACCCAGTTTATTGGAGTGTTATTGCAGTTGAAGTGTCAATAATAGCGACAAACAAGTCTTGGAAAATTGGTTGCAAAGAAGATAATTCAATTTCAAATATTGAGGACTGAAATATTTGTGATAAAACTAAATTGGTGATCACCCACCCAAACTAAAATGATTAAAATGTAGTGGGTAGATGCACGAGATTAACGGTCACGTCGTTAAAATGACAGGTCAACACAGTGGGTCCATTCGATGCTGTGCACCTGTCAGTCCGTTTACAGCTGAAATTCTGTAAAACGAGCATCCAGCACTGGTCGAAGAAAATGACATCTACAGGTGGGGACATTAAATCACATTTTGTTTTTTCAGGTCACTGAAGTAAAAATGGTTATGTGTGTTAGAAAGCTTGTCATGGCTGCCCATCAGTTAGATCGGACTAGCCACAAGCACAAAACCGAAATTCACAAACAAAAACATTGAGACAAACACTATTCTACAAACACATATTCATTAACGTGAGATAAAGGCCCTGTGTGGAATCTTTTTCTTTCCTTTATACTTTGCCTCAAACAGCTCAAATGTGGTGAGTTGATTGAGTTCCCTCACCTTCCATTTCATTGTGTAAGCTGATTGCACTGTTCACTGAAACAAGAAAAAGAGTACAGAAAAATGGACCAACGCAGGTTTTTTGGTTCGTTTTTTAAACATGCTCTCCCTCGTTGCAGTGTTTAGTCATGTTGTAGAGCAGCCGCCCTGTAGTGAGGAGCTAGTCCTTGCTGCGGAAGGCCCAGGGTTGGAACTGGACCTGTGGCTCTTTCCCACATGTCCATTCCCCCCTGTCTCTCTCTCCCGTGTTGTGTCCTGCCACTTCTTCAGCTGGCTCTCTATCTGAAATTAAAGCTTTGAAAAAAGGCAAAAAAATAATAATCTTAAAAAAATAAAGAGCGCTGATGCTCCCCTTTTTTAAAACCTTAATCCTTTTTGCAGTTTTTGGACAACACACAAATGCTTTAACACTGACATATTGTGGCTTATAAGTTGTGTGGTAAAACCATGTGAGTGCTGATACAGTGCTGAGCATGAAACCAATAAAGCGTGTGCACACAACTACAAGAACACATAAATGATCTAATACAAGCAAGGGCAACTGCGCAAGTGGTGGATGATTGATAGAGAAGACGAGACAATATGTTTTCCACAAAGCTGAGTACGACTTTTAAGTACAGTGAAAGAAAACGTAAAGAGTCACATTCAAGCATACAGCCACTCTGCTGGCTTATCTTCCCCTAAGGCTCTTCTTTATCAGCAGAGGTGGCAGAGGGTATGGTATTAATAGTGATGTGAGCCTCCACTGCGACAAACAGGAAGGAATAAGTCTTCTGGTAAATATTGAACCCTTTCTTCCTAAATATGACTTTATATCTTACCTGACTAAATATCCAAAATAGTCGCTTTTTCGTGGCAGTTGTGCAAGAACTACGTCGACTGCCTGACCACCGTAAGATTACTTACTACTATATGCACTATTCACTTTCCCAAGTTTATACACTGGGACTAGCCCCAGTACCTAGTGCAACGTCTCGATGTCAATGCTGACGACAGACCGGCTGAACCGGCCTGTGGGGACAGTGGTGCTCATTTACGACATTGATACCACCATCGCTATGTGATTCACCTTTATTAGATTAGCACAGTTGAACATGGCTGTAGACATGTCTATGTGACACCAAACACTGCTAACCACAATTGCTTCCCACTCGAGCTGTCACCGCAACTATGCCATGACGTATGCTTTCAGGGAAAAAGAATGATTTCTTTTGTCCGGACTTCCTTATGTCATCTGGCAGGGCCTCTACATCTACATATTCACAAGATTTATGGGCAGGAAACAAAAAGATTTACTCCAAGAGAAATAAATACACACCATTGAAAATTGTTCTATTCTGCTGATGATCACTTACACTGGTGGTTGAATTTTTTCTATCCTTAAGTTACACAAGGTCACGTGTTAATTGTTTGGCTTTGCTTGAGAACAGTATGTAGTGCCAGATCTTCTCAACACTGTGGTGGCCAGCGTCAAAGAGACTTATTGCCCCTTCTTAGACATAATAGATAGCTTTGCTGTGATGGTCCATCTGCGTAAAACAGACATCTGTGTCTCCAGAATATATGCCTGACAATAAATCCTCCATGAATAAAAATAGTATTTGTTGTGATGTTTTCTGTATGGGGTTTAAAAGTTTATCCACCAGGATGTTGGGCGACTGTGAGCCGACTCAGGCACTTTCTGATGACTTTGAGAGTGTCTCTAAATCTCCTTGGCCACTTCAATAAATAATACCGCATAGAGACATCAGAGGCTCCTGAACACTTCTTCCCTCACTGACCTAACCATTGACCTTTGACTTCAGCAATTTTTCACAACATGGGGCGCATGCAGAAATCGTTAAAACGTTATTTATGTAGCACTTTCAAAACCACAGTTACAAAGTTGCTTTACAACAAAAACAAAATCACAATAAACCTAAAAAAACAATTGTTAAAAGCAAACTAAAATGTGACCATAGGAACATAAAGAAGATCAGCTAAATGCCCTTTTATAATCCAGTACAGAAATAAGCATAACCAAAAAATCTAGATATCGCAAATGGTGAGTGACAAACATCTGATTTTGTAATCCAGCGCAAACCAGTCCTTATCTGATAGACTAACTGAAGACAAGGACAAGTGATTTATGTTTTAAACTGCTTAAAAGCAATAATAATCACAATAAAAAATGTAATAATTCTAAGTGGCATTTAAATTAGTTAGTATTTTTCCTGCCTAAATGGGGCATATATTTGTTATTATTTATATTTGTATTTTACTCTGTAACAC
Source organism: Larimichthys crocea (assembly GCF_000972845.2). NCBI lineage: Eukaryota > Metazoa > Chordata > Actinopteri > Sciaenidae > Larimichthys > Larimichthys crocea. The sequence goes on from NC_040011.1 coordinate 23,643,744, forward strand.
AGAATAATTATCTACACTGTATTCTTTTCATGACTTTTTTATTTTCCTTATTGTCAGGCCATGTTTGTACTTTCCATTGCACATTCTCGTCTTACTTTTCTGGAAAGCTAAGATCACTTTTGGCATACGCCCACATATTTAAAGATTATCATCACTAAATGTATTGTTTTCCTTTAGGTGCAGCTGTGACTTCAGTTTTAAAGAAATTAAAGTTAAGAAAACTTGATAGACGGAAATAGACTCTGGCTACAACAAGTAAGAATATGTTTCAAATGAGGAGCATAACTGATTGAGCCAAACATCTCACTTAATGAAGACGTGTATATAATACAACAGAAAGAATACGAAGGTAGTAAAACATCTTAATTGTCAGTCAAATACATATAATACACAAATAGATATAATTATTAACATTAAAACCAGTTTATTGGAGTGGTTATTGCAAGTTGGATTGTCAACTAATAGGCGACCAACAAGTTCTTTGTCATTGTGGCAAAGAAGATAATTCTTTCAAATATTAGGACTGAACTATTTGTGATGACAAACTAAAAATTGTGATCATCCCACTCAAACTTAAAATTTAAAATGTAGGTGTAGATGCACAGATGAAAGGTCAGATCAGTTAAATGACAGGTCAACACCGTGGTCCATTCAGTGCCTGTCACCTGCAGTCCTGTTTACCAGCTGATTCTGTAACGACGGATCAGCACTGGTCGAAGAAATGAATCTTACACGTGAGGGCATCTTCTTTAAAATCACTTTTGTTTTTTCAGTCACTGAAGTAAAATGGTTATGTTGTGTTAGAAAGCTTGTTCATGCTCCCATAGTTAGATGGAACTAGCACTAAGCACAAAACCCAATTCAAACTTAAAAACATGCAGACAAATACATAGTCTACAAAACACAATATTTCAGTAACTGAGATTAAGAGCCCTGTGTGATTCTTTTCTCTTCTTTATTCTGTTGCCTCAAACAGCTCAAATGTGGGTGAGTTGTTGCGTCCTCACCTTCCATTTCATTGTGAGTGATTGCCATGTTAATGAAACAAGAAAAGAGTACAGGATAATGGAACCAACTCAGGTTTTTGGTTCGTTTTTTTTAACATGATACTCCCTCGTGCAGTGTTTTAGCTCATTTGGTAGCGCAGGCGCCCCATGTTGATGGGGCTCAGTCCTTTGCTGCGGAAGCCCAGGGTTTGAATCTGACCTGTGGCTCTTCCCACATTGTCATTCCCTGTCTCTCTCCCCTGTGTTCCTGCCACTCTTCAGCTGGCTCTATCCTGAATAAAGCTTGAAAAAGGCAAAAAATAAAATCTTACAAAAAAATAACCTGATCTCTCCTTTTTAAAACTTAATCCTTTTGCCAGTTGTGGACAACACAAAAAATGCGTTTAAACATGACATTATTGTGGCTTTATGAGAGTTGCTGGTGTAAACATGTAGCCAACATGTTTTCAAGGATTAGCCTTACAGTAACATTTGTTTGGAATGTTCACCGCGACTTGGTTTACTCATATTTCTTTCGACAGAGCTGAGAACAGTGCTGACAGTGAACCAATAAGCTGTGCACAACAAACTAAAAGACACATAAATGTTCTAATACAGCAGATGGGGACCTGCCAGTGGTGATGATAGAGAAGAAGAGAATATGTTTTCACAAAAGCTGCGACTTTAAGTACAGAGAAGAAACTGTAAAGATTCAACATTCAAAGCATACAGCCACTCTGCTTGGCTTCTCTGACTGGCTTCTTCTTTATAGCAGTGGTGGCAGAGGCTTATGGGTTTATAGTGATGTGAGCCATCCACTGCGACCAAAAGGATGAAATAATTTATTGGCTCAAATATGACCTATTCTACTAACTAAATATGTTTTATCTTAATGATAAATATTCCAATATTCAGATATTTAGTGATTGTGAAAGCTATATATCTGACTTACCACATTAGATTACTATCACTAACTATCTGCACTATTCACTTCCCAAATTTTATAACTGTGGCACTACCATAACTAAACTAAAGTCTATGTCAATGTACTTTACCACAGACCGGCTGACCGGCTGTGGGACAGTGTGCTCATTATAGGCAAACCAGTCCTTCATCCTGTAGCTAACAAAGACAAGACAAGTGATTATGTTTTAAAAAATCTTAAAAGGAAATATAATTCAAATAAAAATGTAAATAATTCTACAGTGGCATTTAAAGTAGTTTAGTCATTTATTCCTGCTAAATGGAGGCTATATTTTTTATTATTATATTGTAATTTTTAACTCGCTAACACAGAATAATTATCTACACTGTATTCTTTTTCAGGACTTTTATTTTTCCTTATTTGTCAGGCCATGTTGTACTTTCCATTGCACATCTCGTCTTACTTTCTGGAAGCTACAGATTTATTTGGCATAGCCCACATATTGAACATAATTTATCATCACTAAATGTAGTTGTTTTCCTTTAGGTTGCACGCTTGTGACTTCAGTTCAAAGAATTAAGTTAAGAAACTTGATAGACGGCAAACAGACTCTGCAACAAGTAAATATGTTTTCAAATGGGAGATAACTGATGAGCCAAACATCTCAACTTAAGAAGACGTTACATAATAAACAGAAAGACGGAAAGGTACATCAAGGGTAAAGTGTTTATGTGATGGATTTTTAGTGGCATATACTGTATGTAACACATAATTTCTTTTACAATTGCCTTTAAATTCCGCCTCTCCTTGCATGATGGGAAAACTACGTGGCTACCACATTTAGGGAAAACAGTGGTACGGCATGACATAAAGAAGATACTTTAAGTCCTTTTTTCAGGTGATTTACATAATGAAAACATTCATGTATATAAATTCTATTTTCCTGCCTCACTGTGTAAACAGAGCCCCCGTATCTTGGATACACGTGCACTGAAAATTGTAGTGCCTGTTCATCTGGTCCACTTCAGTATTTCATATAGACTATGAACAGTTTCTCTTATAGCTATATAAAACAAAATACAATTATACAAATTGTTCTTGTTTTACTGATTATACAGTCAGTTGGGACATTGACTCTGAAGTCTTTTAAAGTTTTTTAAAAATTCATTTTTCATGCTAGTGCAAACACAAAGTAAAAAATAAAAAAAAACATGCATCTGCATGCATACCTGTTGATGATTTGTATATATAAATATAACCAAAACTAGATAACACAAATGTGAGTGCGCTCTTCTTTTGTAATCAGGCAAACCTGTCCTTTGATTTTTTTTATTTTTAAATATCTGATAGCTAACAAACATTAAACGAGTAAAAAAGATGTTTTACTAAATTTTTTTTTTAGAACTTACGGATATTCTTCAAAGCGTATATCGCTATCTGTGAAAGCAGAAGGTAGTTTATGCTTCTCTAAAATGATGACCAATGTGCTATATGATGCTCAAAAGTATATATATCTAATGATGTCTACAAATACAGTAGTGCTCTAAATACTAGACATCAATCACCTATGGTCCTTTTAGGACTATCACGCCTCCTTATTGTGTCTGATAATCTCCATTATTCTAATTCTCAAAGGAGTGTTTAGTTCACTTGAATACCTTAACTGGTCAAACAACAGTTAATGGGACTGTGCCAGCTTGTTACTGGATATAACCTTGTTGCAGCCCTGCAGTTTTCACTGGTGAGACACCACAACAATAGAAGCACATATGAACAGGTAATTCATTTATTTGTATAACTGAAACATTACTTTCTTTTTTCCTTTTTTTTTAAATGAATCATTACAATTGTTTTTCCTAAACAAAATGGTGAGGTGCTTGTTTTCAACTGGATTAAAATAACTTGTATGCGCAGAAGCAATAGCTGACAACGATCTGCACAGTGCACAAACAGCAACAAAAAAAGTACTTTAAAAAAGCAGCTAATTTACAGACATCTTTAGACCGCATTGTCATATTTTTTATTTTTTTTTTATGACCTCAAATATACTTTCTTCTTTAGAGAAAACTCACCTATCAATCCATGAATAAGGAACCAATTGCTGTTCTTCTCTGCTGTAAAAAGCGTATGTGTGAAAATGTTTCAGTGTTATAGAATTTTACAGTATTTACTGCCAGAAATACTTGAGTAATGAAACAGCACATCCTAGGGCTTTAGGAAAACACACTAATTGGGGTGCTGTTTGTAAAGCGTCTCGCTCTGAAAAATACAGCAACATTTTGTCACATTTAGCTAAAAACAATGTTTAAAAAACTGGTTTGAATTTTTGAGAGTCACTTTTTTGCACATTTAAATATTTGTGAACTTAGAGAATATTTTAAATTTAATCCAAATGTTAAATTGTAACACCTAAATGTTAAATGTAAATCTAAATACTAAAGCTAACTCTAATCTAAATGTTAAACTAAATCTAAATGTTAAATCTAAATCAAAATGTTAAATCTAAATGGTTAAATAGATCTGAAGTTAAATATAAATATAAATATAAATATAAATATAAATATAAATATAAATTAAATGTTAAATATAAATATAAATATAAATGTTGAAGAAATGTTTACGGAATGATTTCGGGTGAACTAAATATTTAGCTAATTTGCAAATTCAAATGCCGGTTACCGGAATACCAAAATAAAAGCTCGAGGGGTCAGAGTGTGTTTATAGTTGCAATAACGAAAAAATAAAACCCATCTTATCCGGGGAAATGGACTCTTGGACATTGGTTATCGTGATAATAAGTACCTAGATGAACAAACACGTTTGGAGAAACTTTATTTGAAGAGTACTTTGAGTTTTTAGTTTCACTTTTATGAAGAGTGCGGGACTTATGACCTGTTGCCACTATAGCCAGCCACAAGGGGGCTCACTTTGACTTGACTCATTTATTGACATGTTTGCAGAGGTATGTCTGACAGACAGTTTACCGGGGGGAAGGCGGGCGGGTTAGACGATCCTACACCGCGAAATTACAATCAATCAAAGTTGAGCTTTAATTGAAGTAGCTTCATATTTGATTTAGATTTAGATTTAACATTTAGATTTAGATTTAACATTTAATTTAACATTATGTTTTATTTTTATTTAACATTTAGATTTAACATTTAGATTTAACATTTAGATTTAGATTTAGCATTTAGTATTACATTATCAAATATTTTAAATACCTCTAGTTCCAATATTGTTCTAAAGTGCAAAAAAGTGACTTTTTTAAACATGTTTTTAGCTAAATGTGACAAAAGTTGCTGTTATTTTCAGAGCGAGAAGGACGCTTTACAAACGGCACCCATATCTATAGGTAATGTTTACAGTCTTGTTTGTTATAAGTTGTATGTTTTATTTTTTGTTTGTTTGTTTGTGTTTTGCTTTTTTCTCTGAAGTTTCTCTGAAATGTGTTATATTTGGCCAGCAGGTTTGAATTTTGAGATTTGGAGAATGGCAAATCAATTAATTTTGCCTGTGCTGCTCTTGGGGATGATAAGTAAGTATTTTTCTTTATTTAATTACATTTAATTACATTTAATAACTAATTATTTTATTTTATTTTATTTTATTTATATAGTCATACATACCAAATTTTACAACTAGATGTTACCCATGTGGAACATAATGAGTGGCACTTAAGGTTGTGGATGTTGGGGAGGTGCATCATAAGGGTTTGCTTTACTGTAGCAAACAGTTGGCTGTTGAATTGTTTTTATACTTAAAAAGTAACTTTATATAAGTTTGAAAGAGGATGTTTGGTTGCAGCGGGTTTGTGATCCAAGGTGCTCTCTGGTGCACCTGTAACTAGACCAAACAGTGATGTCATGCTCTACTGACTGAAGACAGCAAAAACAAGCTTTTCAGATGGTCTCTAACTGACTTTTTATCCACTGATGTCAGCCTTCTTAGATTTGTATCCACTATTTATAGTTTTGTTTTCATAGGTACAGGGACTTCACAGACTCCTCAGGTGACAGCTCAGGTGACTTCAGGTAAGTTGAAGATTACATATCGTCTTTTGTTACAACAAATACTATTGACTGATTGTTTATTGGTAGGAATGGGTACTTTGAATAGATGTTAGCTGCAACTCATATCAATATCACACATGTCAGTTAAACGTCATTTAAAAATCAATAGCTAAAAAGATTGTGGGGATGTACATCATACAGTTGACTGTTGGTTGTTGAATATTTTTCATACTTCAAGAGTAATTTACCAGTTTGAAAGAGGATGTTTCATCTTTTCCTCTGGTTGCACCGGATTAGTGATCCAAAAATCACTTGTAACTACACCCAACAGTGATTTCATGGTGGACTGACACACTGTAAAACTGCAAAAACAAGATCAGGTGCACCTGTAATTAGACCGAACAATAATGTCATAGTGTACTGACACACTGTAATGTGCAGCCAACACAAGGCTTTTTATTTGATTTGTATTTTATGGTTTTGTTTTCATAGTTATGGGGACTCATCAGGAAACTTCTCAGGTGACTCCTCGGGTGACTTCTCAGATGACTCCTCAGGAAACTTCTCAGGTGACTCCTCGGGAAACTTCTCAGGTGACTCCTCGGGTGACTTCTCAGATGACTCCTCAGGAAACTTCTCAGGTGACTCCTCGGGTGACTTCTCAGGTGACTCCTCAGGAAACTTCTCAGGTGACTCCTCAGGAAACTTCTCAGGTGACTCCTCGGGTGACTTCTCAGATGACACCTCAGGAAACCCCTCAGGTGACTTCGGGTAAGTCGAAGATTTGATATACTCTTGAGTTTAAATTGCTTTCACGCTCTTAACACGCCAGTTAAACATCATTTAAAATCAGTAGCTCAAAGCAATTACTTAAGGATTATAACTATTGCTACTGAGTTACAGCTGATACCACTCCTGAATGCTTGTGTGTTTGTTGGCAGGAATGAGTAGTTTTAAACAGAAGATGTTTGATGGTTGATCTAAAGCCAAAGACCTGACCAGTAGTGCCAACTTTTACCACCAGGTGTTACACATGTTGAACATAATGAGAGCCAGGTTCATATAGCACAACAAAAGCTAGGGATATGGACATAAGTGTTTGCTTTGCTGTAGCCAGTAGTTGGCTGATTTTTTTTTCAATTTCATCATCATTTCATTCATTTTTTTCATACTTAACTAACTTAAGTAACTTTATACAAGTTTGAAAGAGGAGGTTTCATCCCCCCTTCCAGTTGCACCTGGTTTGTGATCCAAAAACCACAATACACCCCAATAATGATGTCATTGTGTACTGACACAGTGTCACACACTGAAACAAGTGCAGCCAAAACAAGATCTTCAGGTGATCACTAACTGATTTTCATATCCAGTAAAGTTTACCAATATTTATGGGTTTGTTTCCGTAGGTTCGCAGACTCCTCCAGTGACCTCTCCTTTGACTCCTCCAGTGACTTCTCAGGAGATTATTCAGATGACTTCAGGTAAGTTGAAGCTTAGATAAACTCCTAAACATTGCAATCCTATTAAAATCAGTACAGTAGCTCAAAGTGGTTATTAATTCAGGTCAGGTGATTGTACTGATGCAGTACTCCATCACTCTCCTTCTCCTTCAAAAAGCCCTTAACACACCCTTAGGTGTGTTGTGAATCATTGTCCTGTTGATCCTATGATAGCCATGCTGGTTAAGGGTACCTTAAAGTGTCACCAGCAAAGCACCTTCACACCATTACACCTCCTCCATACATGCGGTTTCAATCTGTTCACCTTTCCACTGGTTTAATGTCTATTCCTTGTGTTTCGCCAAACAATTCTCTACTTCTTGTTGGTCTCAGTTGTGGTTTCTTTGCAGCAATTCGACCTCAAAGGCCTGATTTTACCTGCAAGTAATGCATGCATCCTGCAGTATCTTCTCTGTCCCAACTCTTGTTGCATTCTCGGGGCCATTCTTTTTGAAATTGCCAGGGCGGTGTTACTGTCAGACTTAAGGTTAGGCACAAACCACGGGGGACTGGGACCACCATAATAATTTTATTATTTTGAGCAATTGTTATGTCCTTACCTTCCTTAAATGGTCTAGGGGTGCCTATTACAGTGTATTATATTATTATTTTTTTGTCTATTGATGTTAAAATGTTACAATGAACAGTCAGATTTTTATCCAGATTCCAGGTATATGTTTGTTCCTGAGGTGGCTTCTCTATACACATTTAAAAATCTTCATAAACATCATCATGCTACTTATTACGATGCTGCCTTGTTGACAAAGCGCCCCAGGATGCTTTTGCTTTTGTTCATGCTTGACAGTTGTACTGCTGTCATAACCATTTACAACTAGCAGAGCTAACAGAGCACCATGTTGTTGGGTCTCTGTCTAAAATACTTCCACACTTATATACTTCCACATATCCACACTTATATTCTCTACTATTATACTATATTGTTTTGTATTCATAACACAAGGTAAGGACTGGTTCTGGATTGACTTGCTGTTAGATCCAAGTTAACTGTGACTTGCTGAGGCATGTTATGCAACGTATTAACTTATATTCCATAACTGATTATGTTGATCAGTTTATATGATCTTAAGTGCACTATGCTACACCTGTAGCTCTATAACAGAAACCATTTTCACAGCACTTATTGATTTCTCATAGAAGGAAATGTACAGGTGAAAGAAGTTTCATATAATAGTAGCGTAAACTGTGCAAACAAGGATGTACATTACCTTGTTTGCACAGTACCTAATTGTAATGCAGCTGGTTCAAATGTTTTCATTACATCTGTACTTTCCTGCTACGACATATGTCAAAATGTCTGTTATGAAATAGGTAGATTCTGGTCAGTCAGTATGTTGGTTTAAAAGAGACCACAAAAACAGAAATAACACAAAAGCCAATACGATGAAACATGGATATTAGTGGTTTCGGTGTTACAATAGAGAAATGTTAAATGTTAAAAACACTGTGCAACAAACTTTGCCTATAGGGCCAACATGTTAATTTATGGTTATATGTTGTTCTTTCTAGGACCCCTTTACCCAATTGCTGGAACGAAAAGCCCTCTTATAGATGATGGAAGTTCTCCTCAAATTCTCCTCGAACGACCTTTTGTTTACTTCGGACAGCCGCATAATCAGATTTATGTATGTAAAATTATTTTTGTAAAATACATACCTTTGAAGGACTTTATTTTGTGGAGGAATGCAAGTTTCTGTTTCAGATACAGAGGTGTGAAGCAGGTTGCAGTCAATATACTGTCATATATACAGTATATTATACTTATAAAATACTGCACCATTGAATGTTGATATTTGTTATTGTCAATGACTGTGGTGGATGCCTACAAATTCTTTGTCAGTAAGGATTGGATTATATGTTTCCAGGTGAACCATAACGGACACCTGACCTTTAACAGTCCATGGTCTAGTTACACAGCTGAAAGGTTTCCAATGCATGGATCCAGAGATGTTATTGCTCCATTCTGGACAGATTTAGACAACAGAGAAAATGGTCAGATCTACTATAACCAATACACCAGTGGACATGTTCTCCAACAAGCTACACAAGATATTAATACATACTTCCCATGGTTGAACTTCAATGCCAACTGGGTCTTTGTTGCAACATGGTATGAGGTGGGCTACTATCCAAATTCAGGAACGGTAAGTCATCTTGCCCTAGAGGGAAATACTTGTAATATGTATGTGTGTGTGTTAGTGTACTATGAAAATCACAACTCAATTTTTTTTCAGCGAACAACAGTGCAAGCTGTCTTAATCTCTGGTGGCCAGTACTCCTTTATGCTGATGAACTATGGGATAATAGCATCCACAACTCACAATGTGCAGGTTAGAGGCATTAAAATGATATTCAGTGTATTGCATACATGCTTTTCAGTTGCCTTAGCTTGCAAATCTGAATGCAGTGATGGAAATGTATGAACACAACAAAAATGAAATTCTATGTGACATGTATTTCCAGGCTGGATATGACACAATACAGTCTCCACACCATTTCACAATTCCTGGATCATTCTCTAGCAATGCAACAGGCAGTAACTCAAATTTCCGCCTGAGCAGCAATGTCAATGTAGCTGGTCGCTGGGCTTTCCGAACAGATCATGGAACAAGAGGCTGCATTTTCCATGGTAAGGCCTGAATCAGAGGGTGGTTATCATGGTCATACATGACCAAAATCTTGTGAAGTCTGGTGATGTGCTTGTTGTTGAATTCATTTAATTCATAATTTTATATGCTTCTAACAGCTGATTATACTGTGTACTGAACAGATATTACATTACAATACTGTGCATGTCATTCCCCTTCCTATCACCTAATTTCTTGTCCCTGTTTACAAGTTGATGTTTATTTAAGGAACTTTTCTTTTCATTTTCTTCCAAGGTCATCCAGTGCAGCTGGGTGACTCCTTTTGGAGCGACAGCACCTGTGCACAGAAATGCACCTGCACTTCAGCAGGTCTGCAGTGTCACAGCGAGCCCTGTTCATTTTCCAAAATCTGCCGGCCAACTTCTTTTCTGTTTTCCTGCCAGACGGTGCAGAGACGAACCTGCACGATAAGTGGTGATCCACATTACTATACCTTTGATGGCACAGTATTTCACTTTCAGGGCACCTGCACTTACGTTCTCTCTGAGCAATGTGGTCAAGGGCTGCCCTACTATAGAGTAGAGGGCAAGAATGAGCACAGAGGCAGCACTCGAGTTTCCTGGACACGACTGGTCAAAGTGTATGTCTATAATGAAACCATTGAGCTTGTCAAGGGACGTCGTGGCGAGGCCAAGGTTAGTAATAAGGACTAATCCTTTAATTACTCAACACTTTTATTTAGTTCATATTTTTTACAACTATGTCTTTGTTTGCTGGTGTGCTTACAGGTTAATGGAAGCTTTGCAGCCACTCCGATCTATCTCAACAATGGCACTGTCCAAGTTTATGAGTCAGGTTTTTCTGTGATCATCAGTACTGACTTTGGCTTGGAGGTATCTTATGACGCATATTCTCATGTCAGGATCAGTGTTCCCTACACTTACCAGAATGCAACATGTGGCCTGTGTGGAAATTTCAACAATATTCGTAGGGATGACTTCCGAACCCGCCAAGGTGAGGTTGTGGGCTCCGATGTTGTTTTTGCCAACAGCTGGAAAGCGCCAGGGGATGATGAACCTGGTTGTGATGTCCGATGTGGAGGTTTGAGCTGTGCTGCCTGCACTGGGGATCAGACAGCTTTATACAGTGACAATGCCCATTGTGGTATCCTTCAGAGTGAATCTGGACCTTTTGCTGCTTGCCATCAACGACTTCCCCCAGAGGCATTTGTGCAAAGCTGTGTGTTTGATCTGTGTGTAGCAGGAGGGTATCAACCCATTCTGTGCCAAGCCCTAAATGCGTATGCCAGTCAATGTCAACAGAATGGTATACAGCTGCCAAGCTGGAGGAGACAGGGTTTCTGTGGTATGTCTGTCAATCAGTCAGCATAATTACAAAATATTCTTTGAGTAAAATGTCCATGATGTTGAGGTCAGTGTTGTTTCTTTTGTCTAGAAATCCCTTGTCCATCCAACAGCCACTTTGAATCCCAAGGCACAGGATGTCCTGCTACCTGTGTCAACCCCAATTCTACACAGGACTGTCCTCTTCCAGCCCAGGAGAGCTGCATCTGCAATTCAGGCTACGTCCTTAGTGCTGGGGTCTGTGTCCCTCATTCCGAGTGTGGCTGCAGATTTGAGGGTCGCTACTACCGCTCTGGAGAAACTGTAATACCAGACGGGGATTGTAGGAGACGTTGTAGCTGCAGTTATGGCTCCATGACCTGTCGCTCTCATGGATGTGACCCACTAGAGTCTTGCAAGGTGGTGGATGGAAAAAGAGGATGCAGACCTAACAGCTATGCAACATGCTGGATAAGGGGCCCAGGGTCATATCACACATTTGATGGACTGACATACCAGTATCCTGGTGCATGTCGTTTGATCCTTGCCAGAGTGATGGGATTGTCTAGTCACCCGCACTTTATGTTGACAGCAGAAAAAGTACCCAGAGGCCAGCAGGGTTTTTCCAGGGTGCTAAAGTTTCAGGCAGAGGGAACTCAAGTCTCCATTGAGATGACAGGTAGCAACAAGGTTCGGGTAAGTAACTGAAATATATTTCGAGAACAGATGTGACATAAATAGTGTTGACATCAGGTTTTTTCAAGAGTAAAAAAGCTGTGAAAACTGAAAATGTCACCCAGAAAATCTAAAAAAAACCTTTATAACCCTTTAGGTTGATGGTCAACAGATCAGACTACCATTCAGCTCAGCGTCCAACCGAATCCAAATCTACCACAGCAGCATTCACAGTATCATCCTACGCACTGCATTTGGTGTAACTGTGCAAACAGTTTGGCCTCACTATGTGCATATCACTGCACCTGGTATCTACAATGGCTCACTAGGTGGACTCTGTGGTAATTACAATGGTCATCCACATGATGACTTCCGCACACCCAATGGCATCCTGGTCAACAGCTCTCAGGTCTTTGGGGACAGTTGGCGAGATGGCTCCCTTGCAGCACACTGCTCAGACCATGTAAATCAGAATTCTACAACCAATTACAATTCAAGCGAGTACTGTGGTATTCTTGGTTCAACACATGGGCCGTTTGCCCAGTGTTGGACCATGGTGGATCCCCGGAAGCATGCCGATTCATGTGTGGACATCATTGGGACCTCTAGAGATCCAGCATTAGCGCTGTGTGAGGTCCTAAGAGATTATGCACTAATGTGTCAACAGAGGGGAGTTGCTCTAGGACACTGGAGGAATGCAACTGGCTGTGGTAAGCACTTTTTGGTGTCAACGTCTTTCGTATAAATTAATTTGATGAAATTTAGCTAAATTCATTTCTTTGTGTTTCTCTAGAACAAAACTGCCCTCCAAACAGCCATTATGAACTTTGTGGAAGCTCTTGCCCTTCCGCCTGCCCCAGCCTCTCTTTCCCCTTCACCTGTGACACTGTGTGCCAGGATGGGTGTCAGTGTGATGATGGTTTTGTCCTCAATGGCAACCAGTGTGTGCCACCAACAGCCTGCGGATGTTATCACCAAGGACAGTCTCGGCGAGGGGGTGAACAGTTCTGGGATGGTGAGGAATGTCAGAACTTGTGTACATGTAATGGCACCACTGCGGCAGTCGACTGTATCCGCAGCTCCTGTGGTCCCCAGGAGTCCTGCCGTGTGGTAGAGGGCGAGTTTGGCTGTCATCCCAACCCCCATGGCACCTGTTCTGCCTCTGGTGACCCCCACTACCTCACCTTTGATGGAAAGGCCTATGACTTTCAGGGAACCTGCCGCTACGTTCTGGCAACTCTTTGTAATGCCACTGACAATCTCCCTCAGTTTTCAGTGGAAGCTAAGAATGAGCCTTGGCGCGGGTTGTCAGTTTCAATCACAGCAGAGGTTTTTGTGAATGTGTTGGGCTATCAAGTCCGTATGTCAAGGAACAGCCATGGTATGGTAGAGGTAAGTTGAACTATTTCCGAATTAGTGATATTCTTTGTCTCAAGTAAAGATAGAGTTTTGGAAAACACCAGATGGCAGATATTTGTTTTTATTCAGAGGTTCCTCCTTAAAATTTATTTTATCATCCAACATATTGGATTTGCAAAGCTCTTACATATCAATGTTAATTTCAGAAGAAAAAATCACAGTATTGGTCAGATTATGATACTCTTGTTCTCCAAAATCGTTTTTTCCAATGTTATAGGTAAATGGACTAACTAGAAATGTTCCAGTTCTTTTGAACGGAGGTCGTGTGTCTATCTATGCAAGTGGATTTCGCATATTTGTCAGTGCTGATTTTGGCCTGAGTGTCATGTACGATGGATCGAGCACAGTGTCTGTCTCTGTGCCTTCAAATTACAGGTGAACTGAAAACCTGCTTACCCCTAATTGATTAGTTTTATGAGCCTTGGGCTATATAGCGGTTATTGGTTATTGTCTTTTTTTCTATCTTGTTGTTCTTATCATGTTTTGTCAAGTCTGATTGGCTGACTGAGTGATCTCAGTAATGACAATATTTTTCTCTAATTATTGTTCATCACTACAGAGGAAAAACATGTGGACTTTGTGGAAACTTTGATGGAAATCCAAATGATGACTTCCACACCCCAACTGGAATTATTGTCACCAATCCAGATGAGTTTGGGAAATCTTGGAAGGTGGCAGGCAACTATACCTGCAGTGATGGGTGTGGGTCCTCCTGCCCACGATGTACCAATGTTCTGCCTGCTAGAGCCCAATGTGCAGTGATTCAAGCAGCTGATGGCCCCTTAAGCTTCTGCTATGAGCAGGTGGACCCAGCACCATATTTTAATGACTGTGTGTTTGATGTTTGTGTGTCGGGAAATCGTGGCCAAGATCTCCTGTGCAGGGCCATTCAGGCATATGTCAGTGCCTGTCAATCTGCTAATGTTCAGCTCTACCCATGGAGAGAGAACACCCACTGCAGTAAGTCAACCAGTCAATGTGTTGTTTCTCTACTATGAAAAGCAGCCTAAGAAACCAGGGAGACAAAACACAAAAAAGTCTCCCTCTAACATCTATCATTTCTTTCCTCACATTTTAAGGACCTGATTGTCCAGCCAACAGCCATTATGAGCTTTGTGGTACAGACTGTGGCCATACCTGTGCCAGCAGCATTGATGTTTCCTGCACAGAGCAGGTTTGCTTTGAGGGATGTTTCTGTGACGAAGGTTTCGCCAAGAGTGGGACAACTTGTGTCCCTGTGGAAACCTGTGGCTGCCAATATGATGGCTTTTACTATCATGTAAGTTAAATGCCTGTGAATGAATGAATGAATTAATTAATTAATTAATAATATAACAATGAATTATACTTGAACAATTCATCTGGCAGTTCTATTATTCTATTCTATTCTGACAGTCTAACCATTTTACTTTGGTCAAGTGTCATTATGAATCTCAATTTCCCTCTTGATCTGCCTGCTTGTGTGTGTGTGTTTTTTTCCATCTTCTGTAAATGTTCATCCTTATTCTTCATCTTCATCCTTAGTTATTCACAGGGCTGATACATATAAACAAATAATCACTTACACTCACATTCTGCATGTCTTTCGATTGTGGGAGGAAGTCAGAGCACCCAGGGACATGCAAACTCCACGAAGAAAGGTCCCATCCCCAGCCACAAACTCAATACTAACAGAGAGGTTGTGGGCCTGGAACCTAGGACCTTCCTGCTGTGAAGCCACAGAGCGGGTCGTCTAAATAAGCTATAAGCTATTTATATTTATATATAAGCTATTTCACTATAGGACCAAAACAACTTTAGTAGTGTGTTGTTTTATCATCAGATTACTTAAAAATGCAAAAAGTGTTTGTGACATTAAAGGTTTCAAGAGGAACTCCACAATCAGGTACTTTTTTTAGCTGAACCCATGATCTAATTTTCTTTGACATGTGACATTAAATTCAGCGTACGTGTACAAGAGTCCAAGAGATGTGCATTATGTGTTCTGATACAAATGATCCCAATCCACTTTCTCCTCGGGAGCCTGTTTTTTTTAATGTGGCACATGTTCAGTTCAATGATTTTTTATGTGTCTCCTTTTATCACATGCCACAGGCTGGTGAGTCGTTCTGGACAGATGGTTGCTCTCAGCGATGTGAGTGCCATGGTCCCAATGACCTGCGCTGTTCTGCTGCATCTTGCACTCCTTTACAAAAGTGCACCATCCGAGATGGCCAACTGGGTTGTTATGATGCAATGTCTACCTGCACTGTGTGGGGTGACCCACACTACGTCACCTTTGATGGGGAAGTGGCTCATTTCCAGGGTACATGCTCTTACATCATTGCTGAGAGTGTGAACCACCACGCCAATGAAACCCAGTTTCATGTAACAGCCACCAACAATCATCGAGGCAACAACCGTGTGTCGTTTGTATCAGCAGTGGATATATACCTTTCAAATCAGCCACAGAGTGCACACATCAGGATTGGACCCAACAAAAGAGTAAAGGTAAACTGTTCTACATCTTTCTGAGTTAAACATAAGAAACTAAAAGTGCCTCCTCACCTCTTGTCTGTCTCTCTAATCTCTCATCTCACCAGGTAAATGGAAGTGCGAAATCTCTTCCCACCACTGCAGGAACCTTAGCTCAGGTGGTAAGACAGGGAAGCTACATAATAGTTGACGCAGTTGATCTGGTAGTCCAGTTTGATGGCCGGAGCACTTTATTGGTCAGAGTAGGCCCAAACCATCAAAACAGAATCAAAGGGATGTGTGGAAACTTCAACAATAACCCTGCAGATGACAAAGTCTTACCCAATGGCACGTCGGCACATAATGACAACGAATTTGGACACAGCTGGAAGGCACCCACAAGCCAACCAGGGTGAGCAGTTATATAAATAACTTATAATAGCTTATTCTACAATAATAATGGCATCAATATATCATCAGTCAGTTGAAAGTCTTTCACTACTCAAAGAAAATATCTTGTTCACCTTGACTGCCACACATTTTAACATAAATTTTGCATGCTACACCGTGTACTTCTTTTTACACAACACTGAAATACATTTGCAGTAGCCCATGCCTATAATACAGAAACATATGTTGTGGCAAAGCAAACAAAGTCAGCCCAAGTTTTAAACTTGTCAGTATTGTCCTTTCCAGATGTGGATCCACAGACGAAAGGAGTGGTGGTGGATTGAATGACTGTCGCTTTATAGAAGAATACTCTGAGCTCTGTAGTGTCATCACCAACACTAGTGGTCCATTCAGTTCCTGTCACCTGCACTCTGACCCCCAGCCATTTTTCACTTCCTGTGTCTACGATCTCTGCCTCTACACTCCGGCTAATGGCATGCTGTGCTCTGCTGTGGCAGCCTATGAGAGAACCTGCTCTGTTTTAGGGCTGAACATCCCGGAGTGGCGCTCAGCTTTGCAATGCGGTATATTTGCACTGTACTAATGAACAGCCAAAATAATGAATGAGAAAATTAATCTTCTGCTTTGTTTTGTTTTGGTTCCATCGCACCTTGTGTCATCCTTTCCCAACTATTTCCATAGCTGAGACAGACCCTTGTGAACAGCTGAACTGCACAGAGTATGAGTGGTGTGGCGAGAAAGACGGTGTTTATGGCTGCTTCTGTGATGAGCATCACCATCGGCCTAACAATGAGAGCTACGGTAAGGGCAGCTTCTTCGAAAGTACTTTTGTTTTTTCAATCACTCAAGTGAAAATGGGACTGCCCGTAGGTGTGAATGGTTATTTGTATGTATGTGTCAGGCTGGCTGGCCGAATGGATGGATGGATGGATGGATGGATGGATGGATGGATGGTTGTGTGTTAGAAAGCGAATTTAAAGAGTGTGGAAGAAAATAATAATTGAACTTTCTACATTAAACTGGTGCCTTTACAAACTTAAACATATTATGTTGTCACACATTTCTCTCTCATAGACTCGTCCATCACTTGTGTCAGTAGTTCAGGCACCATGTCGGTGTCACGCTGTCAGCTGTTTGAAGCTGGCTTCCATCCTAATGCCCTTCACCTCCGAGATTACTCCTGCAAAGGGATTCTCCAGGACGGACGACTAATCTTCCACTTTGACAATGACGACCGGCTGTGTGGGACAGCTCTCATGGTACAGTCCATCATGTTATTAACATACACTGAATACGATTTTAGGTGTAAATGTTCACAATAAGACACACTACAACTATAATCAACTTGGATTATTTTTGTCATTCGTATTTTAAGAGCAATGGAACCCATTTCATCTATGAGAACACCATCGAGGGCGACGTGGACCCCCATGAAGTTCTAATCAGCCGCCAGAGAAACATTCATCTGCGTTTCTGCTGTGAATACCCTCTGACCCAGGCCCTGTCTATGGCTGTGGGCATCAACCCAGTAGAGAGGTGAGGAGTCTATTCCTGTATAAAGATTCAAACCAAATTAACTGTAACATACATTCAATATTTATCTTAATGACTCTTGAACTGAGAAATCACCAAAACCTGCCAGTGAACTGTTCCTTCTCCTGTGTAGTCATATTATGTGTTTTTTCATAGCATTGTGAGGAAGAAGCTTCCCTCTGGCCATGGACTGTATCATATGAGAATGATCCCCTACCAGGACCCTGGTTTCCGCTTCCCCCTGACCAGTAACAACAACATAGAAATGGAAATTGACCAGAGGATGTATGTGGAGGTGCGGACAGAAGGAGTCGATCAACGGCAGATTGCCACCATTTTGGACTCTTGTTGGGCAACGCCAGTCAACGTCCCCAACTACCCTGTCCGCTGGGATCTCATTAGTCAAGAGTAAAGAAGCTAATGCAACTTCACCTTTTTTGTTTGCATGCTGATTTCTTTGACTGGATTTGAATTAACCCTAGAAGGACCACTTCTCACTTTCTCCACCCATTCTCCTCTTTACAACCTAACCCTATTACTTAACTAGCGGGTCTACCTGATAACTCCGTAACTTCTACATCTTTCCCTGTCTTCCAGGTGTCCTAATCTAGCAGATGGTACAGTAGAGCTGGTTCAGAACGGCATCTCCACTGTGGCCCGATTTTCATTCAGGATGTTCACCTTTAACAACTTTTCATCCATCTATTTGCACTGCCAGGTCCACCTGTGTCTTTTGAGACACAACAACTGCTCCGACGTAAGTACTGTTGAATTCATGTGTGTGATTTTAGCCAGATTAAATTGATTATTAACTGGTTCATCAATTTAATGTTGTTTTCCTGCAGCATTGCTACCCAGATTATCACAGGCGTGTTGAGAGGGACGTATCCTACCATGCCTCTACAGACATCTCACTAGGACCACTAGTCATGAAGCGAGATGCCACAGGTAAAGTACTTCTTGTTGATGACATAGAATCCAATCAATACTCTTTCTGTAAGCTGGTTTGTACTGACAAATTGATTGTTTTCTTGCAGACAAGTTGCGCAGGGTGAGGAGCAGTGCTTCAGGCCAGTTGACCTTCACGGTGACCCTGATATTCAGTTTGCTGACTATCAAAACCCTGATCTAGAGAGATAAAACAACAATAAACAGATAAGATATATATATCACAAATCAATAAACATTAATCAGTCAGTTGTAGCTTAATCACAGTGCATAGATTCATGAGATTTATGATTTTTTTTTCCAATCCCTTCTGCTCATATCTGGTGTGCTTGCAAACACATAACATCAATGAAAAGAAAAACTGTAATAGTAATTTTGTGTGAAATCTCTCATTAGATTACTTGCATTAACATTTTGACTGTGTTTCTGTTTGGGAGGTCTTATCCCAGGAGTTGTGGTCTGTATTTGGGGTTTGATGAAAAGTTGATGTAATTCTGTTTTACAGCAGTAGGCGGAAGCAGTGTGCAGCATAGTAAAGCTGAAGTCACAACGCAAAATGTTCATTGATTGTATCCTCAGTTTATTTGTGTGATTCTTATTATTAAATCTCTCACATCTCTCATGTATAATGAAGGTTAAAATGATCAATAAAGTATTTTTTGATTTTGATATTTTTAGTCTTTCAGCTCATTGTTTTGGTTTTCTGGCTACAATTTAACTGTTGGTTGGTTCACTCTCAATACTCTCACATGCAACACATACATAGTAAAAAAAAACAGAGAGAGAATAAGTTCAATTCTAGTTTATTTCTGTATTTGATTATGAATACATAAGGCAGGGTAATGCAGATATAGATATAAAGAACACTACAATATGATATTATTGTATTCATATAGAAAAAAACAACACACTGACTTGTAATCAGGTAAATGGTGTCTGTCATTCCTACTCTACAGCCCGTATGTTCTGCACTATGTAACTTAGTGCTTCAGGTACAATCACACATGTGAAGTGTGTTACAGCACCAGTGATATTGCTGCCTCTGCTATATTGATTTTGATAAATATTTGTAGTCATGTTAGCAACTTGGAACAAAACAAAGCTGTGAGAACATGTATGACATGAATTGACCTTAAATAAATGTTTCTTTTTTTCTTTTTTCTTTAGATACATCACATTTTTTATATATATATAATATATTTGGCGTCTCATTGTCGTCAAAGATATATATATATATATGTAGGACACCATCTGCATGCTTATTATTTTATTGGTGGATTCCATGTATCCATGTATATAATGACTATGCTTACTGGATAGCAAAGACACAAGACTACTACTTGAAGACATATTAGTGTACTAGAACATTACACACACAATATATATGTTTGATGTGAGTCACTGTGTGAAGCATGAAAATGGAAGATGTGTATAGTTGTAATACCACTGAAGGATTAAATCGTACCTGACAAGTAAAACTTCTCTTGTCGGCTTTGCTAAAATATCAGAAAAGAAAAATACCGATAGCCCATACATCTGTTTTTGCACTATGTAACTTGCTTGAAGTACAGTTACTCGCTAGAAATGCATAAGGCTTTACAGCAGTCACACACCACCAATTTTTTGACAGATTTTGGTGAAACTGGCTCATATTTTATGGTGACCTCAGAGCACAGAGGGAGTGTTAGTGTTTGTACCATAGCATTTTGGACCACCCGGAAGAGGAAGTTTTCAGGCCTGGGGTGCCGGAGAATCTGATACTAACTTTTAGTCGTTGGCGAAAGAAAAAGAAATAAAGTGCTGAAGGACAGGCAACAAGCTGGGCTTCTTGCTATTGACTAGTAACTATGATTAGCTGGCTGCAAGGTCAATGTAGTTGACCTGCTTGTTGTTTAGCTGTTAGTAAAGTTGTTGACTTGCCAGTTTTTGATCTTAAGTAATACATACATAATTAGTACAGCTGTCCATATTTGACAGTGGTTTTGCTGATCAGTGTGGTTAGTGACACCAAA
This sequence comes from Larimichthys crocea, assembly GCF_000972845.2. Taxonomy (NCBI): domain Eukaryota; kingdom Metazoa; phylum Chordata; class Actinopteri; family Sciaenidae; genus Larimichthys; species Larimichthys crocea. The sequence continues at coordinate 23,664,568 of NC_040011.1, forward strand.
GTTTTGACTTCACCTTGAACAAATAATTTCATAAATAATTCCCCCCTGGGATTATTAAAGTATTTCTGATTCTGATTCTGAACTGCAACATGACTTGTTGTCAGTAATCACAATATATTTTTGTTTTGATGTTTCCTCGTGGGTTCATAGTGCTGATAATAAAAAAAAATGAACATATTACCTGCAGGGTTCATGTGACTTTGTGTTTAAAACTTCTGATAACTGTGACTCAATCCTACAGTATGCTTCATTATTTAGCTCCACAGATAATACATACCAATTAAAAACACAATGTCAGCTGTGATATAGAAAATGAAGAAAGCTTTGTTGATTTTTTTAGTCATTCTGGTCCAGTAGCCACGCTTCTGCTCTTCCTTCCTGTTGTTGAGGAGCACAGACAGTGTTTTCATTGCCTCCTTCAGCTCATCTGAGAGCTTTTCAAAGTCATGGGACTCCACCTTCAATTGGCCGTTGCTGCCCTGAAAAGTAGTGTAATAAACAGTGGTTAAATAATATGATCACAATACATCTGCTACATGTGATGTTGACATTTTTATATCTGTTGTTTTTTTTTGCTTTGTTCCCTTAACTGCATGAAACACAAAAGTAATGGGTCGAAAATGATCCCAAGAAAGAATTAGATGCTTTCTCACTCAAACTGCAGGAGCAAATGACAGTTTTAAGTAATGTCACCCACAATCACATGTACACACAAATGATCCAGCCACCTGAACATACTGTCTGATATTGTTGATTTAATTCAGCGCTTTAATTAATTAGCTGCTATATATGGTGTTTATGGTGTTAGCTATCCAAAGTTGACAGAAGTCTATCAAAGGTTGCCTGTGGGTTTAAAGAGGTCTTCTGCAACTCTAAATATAATAGTTCTGGAATAGCAAAAATGTGTCCTGTAGATTAAGATAAAAAAATAAACAGAAAAGTGTTTATTTGTTTGTTTTGACAAACATAACTGAAATGAATACTTCATTTGCTTGAGAAAAACCAACCTTTTTGACCGACAGCAGTTCAGAAGTTGTTTTACCAGAAGACACATTACAGGCGCAGCAAATCCATTTCTCAGCACCTGAAAAGATGCATTAGACACAAAACAAGGCTAGTGCATATTCAAAATAAAACAGTTAACCATTTTATATAAGCTGGGTGTTGCAGAGAACTCATAAAGTAACTTTGCAAATTGACCAGATGTCTGACTTTTTCTTTTTACATCATAAATACATATACAAACTTCTCAAACTGTGTAGTGTATCTCACCTCTAAAGCAGTTTCGGGGGCAGACTTTTCTTTGTCTCTCCTCACAGACCTCACTCAAGCTTTTGTCCTGATCTGTCTCGTTTTCTTCAGATGCAGCATCTTTATTCAACAGATGAATCACCACAATCGTCTCCAGGAGGCTCAGCATCATCAGACTAAAAATCCCAATACAGTAGACCGCTAAAGAGAGAAGGCCATGTCATTAATGTGGACAAATAACTACACATTGAGTTACCATATGCTGTTCCTGCTCATATGAGGTGCAGTCAAATAAAAGCTTGAGATTTTACCTATAAGTGGAATCCTGTTTGACGAGGCAGGTAGAATTTCATTCAAAATAAGTTGCAACACTGTGACAGCGAGCAGCACAGTGATTTTGAAGCCAACCTTTTCACCTCCACTGTCCGACAACAGGAAGGAGGCCAAGTCCAGACACAAGAAGAACAGGATAGGCAGCACAAAGTTGACAATGTAAAGTGCAGACCTCCTCCTCATAGTGATCTGTGAAATGATGTTAAAGTGGCAGGTGGTTGACCTTGATGTTTGACAAAGGTTAAACTGAAGCAACTACAGGTATTACAGGTATGTTGTAGATTGGTAATCTGCCCTAACCTGCCCACGTCTATCGTGGTGCAAGAAGCACTCAAGACACTTTCATGGAAACAATATTAACTGATGGCAGTGACCTAATTTCAGAAAGGTAATGCATCCTGCCACAAAGCAAAGTGGTTCAGGAATAGTTTTAGGAAAACAAAGTTTTCATCAACAGAGTTTGAGGTGTTGATTTGGCCTCCAAATTCACCAGATCTCAATCCAGTCAAGCATCTGTGGGATTTGTTGGACAAACACGTCAGATTAATGAAAGCCCCACATTGCAACTGATGGGACTTAAATGATCTGCTGCCAACCTCTTGGTGCCAGATACTACAGCACACCTTCAGAGGTCTAATGGAGTGGATGCTTTGACAGATGAGGCAGCAAAAGGAAGACCTACACAATATTAGGCAGGTGGTCATACTGTTATGGCTGATCGGTGTACACTCAGTACCCAAAAAGTAACCCATGAAGGAAACTGCTTCATTCAAATGAGGCAACACAAAACCAGTGGATGGTATTTTACTGAAAAACTGTGTAATTTTGACAACAAGAGCAAACTAAATACTATTACAGAAATTAAAAAAATAGAATAGAAATGTAATCTCAAACATTTCCAAGTATGCATTTAAATCAGCATTTAAAACACGAGATTTAACACTTTAATTCATGCTTTGTAATGTCTCCCCTCTGAGAATTGCCTTCTTAAGATTGGGGAGGGTGGAGACGTGTCCATGCATGTCCAGTGCCAGGTTATTTTTCTTTTCTTTCTTTTGCCCAAACTGTCTATGTGCCAAAAAGCCACTCCAGGCAAGGGCTACAATAGAAAATGTAGAAAAAATACTTACAGTGTAAATAATCACGCTTTGTCTGAAGTCAAACAGGTCGATAGTTTTGTTGGTGACTGTCATGTTAATGAACAGCCACTCATACTGGGTCTGGATCAACGTGTGAGTTAACTCCGTAGTCCTTTTAGAGTCGTAATTCTCAACAAGCAGTATTTCGTCAACTGAGGTGGGAGATAAAAACAAAACTGTAAGTTTCAACAAAGAAGGAACAACCTAAAAAACTTTGAAACACAACAGGTTACAGGCTCACCAGTGTGTATAACAGACTTGAAGGTGAGGTTGCAGCTCTGAATATCGAAGGGAAATTTGTATACGTGCATCCTGCAGGTGCTGACCAGCACCTTGTCATTCGTAAGGATGATCTCACCGTTATATTGAACAGAGAGATAAGGACTGGGAGGGGCCTTGTCATTTTCTATCCTGTATAAAAAGACACATACATATTGCATGCTTTAAACTGAATTTCACATAATGTATGATCTATTATAGGGTACAACGTAACTTGAAGTACATTGAAAGTAAGGAATGAACTATGACTCATACCATATAACTGCAGTATTTCACTGGACATTTGTTGTGCGTGTCACAAATCTTTCCTGATCTCATTGATTGATTCATTCATTTCCTGTCACTCAGGGCCCTTTTACACCTGTCTCGACCTTCAGACTTGTCAGTCTGCACACAAGGTTCGTGGGACTGTTTCTCATCTCCGTACAAAATTATAATTTCTGAAATTTGTTTGGTAACTGTGTAATTGAATTGCATTGCATTGTGTGTTAGAGAGAGTGGGCACATATATTTAAACTTACATCTCTTGAATGGTTATATCTGGCTTCCACAAAATTTCAGCAGGAAGAGAAACATTCTTAATACCACAGAATTCTTCAGGATCCCAAGAAATGAACTCATTCTTCCACCACTTCAGAGGAAAATCAAGAAGAAAGAAATGCATTTAAACAAAATAAATATGGGTTTCCTAACACAGAAAGAAAAATATACTTTCTTCCTCAGAGAAAACTCACCATATCGATCCATGCATAAGGAACCAATTGCTGTTCTTTCTCTTGCTGTAAAAAGCGATATGTGTGGAAATGTTTCAGTGTTAATAGAATTAACTATGACATACAGTATTTAGCTGCCAGAAATACTATGAGTAATCAAACAGCACGTCCTAGGGTGTAATTAAATGAGAGCAGAATAAATACAAACAGTATAACTCTATCCTCTCACCACATCATGTACAGCATCGAGCACAACTTCCAGGCTTACTGATGTGTATGAATGTGAGTCAGAATTAAAGTGTTTTGGAAATGGCCACAGGGTGGTGATGTAAACACCAACAACTAATCACTTGCTGATTGGCTCATGACCTAACTTCACAGCACAGTGTGATTTTGTGATATCCTGCTATGTCATTAAAATGGAACTAATACGACATGCTCAAGGAAGAAATGATAATTGAAATTTACAATTAAAAGCAAAAACTTACCACATCTAGAATGCCATAGAGCAGTACATCCAGGGTTACATTTGTGGCATATTTGTAGTTTTTAACTGGCCGGGTCAAAGACAACATGTCTTTGTTGGTGGTCAAGTTCAAGTAGTCTAAAACATCCTGATAACTGCAAATACGCTCAGACGACTCCCCATCTACAAATAAAACATCAAGACACATTATCTATGACAAACACAACAAATGAAATTGGGAAATGTGATGCTGATCACCATTTTCTTAACCACTTTAAGTTGTCCAATACTTTGGTTTATGGCAAAAATGGCAAAAACCAGTGCAATTTCTACCCACCTCAGACATTAACACATTAATGCGTTATCACTGCCACTGTGAGCATGAAGGAATGATGACATTAACAGAATCACAACATTAAAATAATATAAAGTAACTGTGGTCACAAAGGCCATCATGAGATGGGCGTTGGCAGATGTGTGGACACCACAGTACACTATGTCTTAATAGGCTCTCCATTTGAGATCCATCAGATGTATACCATCAAAAGCATGTTAATAAAATTATGGCCAGCAGAGCAGCACTCTGAAAACCTGTGTCAGGGTTAGGCTGGGTATGAAAAATATCTCGCATTATTCCTGTGCCTAAATCTAAAGGTGATTGCACTTTTGCCATCAGGACCCGTCGACTCGACAACCTGAGATAAGGCTTGTAAACGACTTTTATTAAATCACCTCTTAAAACACATTTTTGTAGACTTGCTTTTATGTGATGTGTACATGTATTCATGTTCATATTGACGTATTTATTATGTTGTCATATGTCCTAAATTGTTCTCTCCGTTCTTATCTTTCATAGTCTTCTCCCTACGATATTATTAAATTTGAATTTTGTCTTGCTTTTGTTTGCTGAATTTACAAACATATAGTTGACATTTATGCCAAATCGAGTTTTGACTTATAAATGACTACAAAACTGAGGGTAAAGAAAGAAAATAAACAAGATACTTAAAAAAAATAGAGTTGGTCACCTACATGTATACAAAATTGGGTCGTTACATGGCAAATATAACTGGCACACCTGAGTGTGCATGCACATTGTACACACTTGTACAAATGAGTACATAACAATAAAGACAGAAACCATAATTTCACTTCAGCAAATCAGGAAGGGACATGGTCCAAGAGTTTGAGTTTGTCAGCTTATTCACATATCATTTCACTAAGTTTACTTAAAAGTAGCAGACGATTATCTCAGTGTGCCTCTGTTGATATTGAATATCGTGTCTGTGCTTGTCTTTCAAAGCACTTTGTAAACTCTGTTTTTAACGGTGCTATATAAATAAAAGCATTGTTTTTATTATAGCCCAACACAATTCAACAGCACCACAAACTACATCCTCCAAAACTATTAGAAAGTTTGCATCTCTTAAGACAATTTGAACAAAAACTGAACATTGTAACCTTCATGAAGTATAATTTATTGCAGTACTTTCATAACAGACTGCATTACTTTTAGCAAATTACTGGCAACTGAGTGTTTTAAAAAAGATAATCAATACAAATGTCCAATTCAACTCCTGGTAGTTGCAGATTAGTTTACTTTTGTGACACTCAAATCATAAAGCATAACATTTAAAAAACTGTGTGCCTGTGTTGCTTTTGATTATCCTTCACTCTGAGCAGTTTTCATGGTAGAATTAATTGAAATGAAAAGCTGTTCACTGTCAACTCCTGAGCAACAGAGACACTGTGAGGACGAGAGAAACTTTACCTGTTAGAAGGAGCAGGAAGAGGAAGCCAGCAAGCATCATGAGTTCACGACCAGAAAGAGTCCAAAGTCAGTGAGAGGTCTGCATAGCAAATGTGCATTGATGCTCATTCTGTGCGGAAAGAGGGCTGGGCAAACTCAATGACCAACCCATTTTTTCTATTATTATTTCAGTAGTCTAAGGCAGTGATTCCTACCAAGATATTCCCCAGAGATTGCATTTCCAATGGAGTATGTGTAAAGATTCAGGGTTATGACAGTTATTTGACAAGAAAAATAAGTGGTCTGATTCTTTAGCCCCCTCCCTTATAACATGTCAAACATCATAATGACATAAATGTATGAAATAAACACACATATATAATCAGTGTCAGATTTAATTTTACTATATTCATTGTCACAATAACCAATATTTAACATTAAACTCTGATAGCAAATTTCCCGGACACTTTTACCGTCAACCAGCCGTTACACCCTCTGTGGAGAACAGCTCATTGTTTTTGGTCAAGTTTAGGTCTTTGAAAACATCCTGACAGCTTCACACTTTCTCAGAGGACTCCCCATCCAAGGCAAAAAACATCATCGAGAGAAAGATGATCTCAAAAAAGTTAATGTTAATGGTCCTTATACAGAAAGAAATCTAAAAATGTACTGATTTTTACACTTCATTATTGTATGTTTGTCTAATTATCCACTGCTTCTGAAATTAGGGTTTAAAGTTTATGAATTATTTATTAGTATTTCCGTCTCAATCTACGGTAAACAGTAGCTCAAAAATATCCGGTGCTTGTGGTCACAGAGTACCAGCTCATCTACACAGCCATTAAATGACTTTTTGAACTCATCTCAGCCTAAATAGGCCCTCCATTTGAGATCAAATGGCAGAGTGACAAATTTATTTTTCAACCGATTTTTCTCTTCCTCTCCACTCTAGCGACGATGTTGCGCACTCTGTGCATTATCCAGAGCAGTGAAGACAGTGTAAAAATGAGAGAAGTACCAAATGGCATTGTTATCCACTCTGGCTTGACACTTTAACACTCGCTTCTATTGTTTCATAATTAAGCATTGCGATTGGTGCTATGATCTTGGGTTAAGATGCCAACCATGAGCCACAACATCCCTTGCTCAAGTAAAGGAATTGGTTGCAATTCTCTCTCACTACTAATGACCTGTTTTCTGTTTCTTCTGTACTCATGATTCTAACAGGAGACCTCCATATCCATCAACGCCTTGGAAGTGTTTCAACTGTAATCCCTCATGTTCATTTGATATGGCTCTGTCACATTCTGGTTGCACCTCTGGCACTGTTTTTGTTTATTTGTTCAGTTTTCAGCTCTTCCTCCCTCTCCGACTACACAAGAACAATTTATTTTCAAAAGGCTTTGACAATGATAAACAGTTAAATAATTCTCATGCAACAACCATGACACCCTACAACATCCACTTTACCTTACCATTGTAAATTATATAATTTGTGGTTTAAGTACGGACAGTTTCTGTACCCATATCAAAGCTCTAAAACATAATTAATAATATACTTTATGTATTGTATACATGCATATACTGTTATATCCACATATACTTGATGAACATACAGAGATATACTGAAAAAGGAGATGAAAATAAGATTTACTGCCAAGCACACACATGCAAAATACGTAGTCCTCACAAGTGACCATGAACAATAATGTGAAAAAATCTTATTTAGCTGTTTATTTCTGCAGTACGACAAGTTAGATACATGTTCTTAAAGCCAGTACTGCACCTTTACAAGCATGTATGATAACATGTAATATGTACAATACGTATGCCATGCTTAAGACTTAAATATTAATTGTCATATTTGTGTAGGCTAGTGTAGTTTTACAATACAACCAGATAAGTGTCATACTGTGTCTATACATTAATAGCATTACGTAAAACATGGAAAAACAGCCTTTCAGTAGTTGCAACCTGTTGAAATACTACATATATCATCATCTTTGCTAAAACCAGGATGTGAGGATGTGGGAAGTTTAATAAGTGCACATCTTCTAGCAGATCAAGATGTGGAAATAAAACCACTCCTAAGTGCTCAGGGCTCTAACAGAGCTAAGCAGTCATAGTATTTTCAGGCTAACAAGCAATTAGTGTACTGTCTGACACATCAGTCACTGATGTATTAGATCATTAATACAATTATATTCTATTTGCTGATTGTTGTTTCAACCATACCTGTTTACAAATTGTCATTTATACTGATTTCATTATGCTTGGCATGCCACGTACTAGCATGGGTTACACAGGGCCAAGCATATATCTTAAGGTTACTGTAGGGATAGTGTTCAATCTGAGAATATTAGGGGCGACACTGACTTCTCTTCCTGATATACAGAGCAGCTGTATGTTTGTGTTTTGGAAAGCAGGCACCATTCTGATCATTATTGTGCTAACCGGGGTCAGAGGACAGGGCTGTCTCTCTGTTTTGTCTTGTAACATTAGTGGCGTTTCACAACCTCCACGTATCAGGCTCGAAATATGAGACACAGTAACATTGTGTAACTTTTCTACCATTAAATAACAGATTTTAAATAATTTTGATGCTACACTGACGTGTGATCAGGTGAATGGTGTCTCTGCCATTTCCACTCTGCGCCCCATACACCTATGTAACTGGTGCGATCACTCACAAGAAGTACATCATGCTTATTTTATATACCTATTGTATGCTTGGTAATACACAAAATCTGAGTAAGTGGGAAAGTGAGAGCTTTGGCTGTGCATTACGTATCATCTGTACCATTTTAAATACATAACAACTAAAAACAGAGTGACCCCTGTTACATAGAAAATAAAGAAAACTTTGTTGAGTCTTTTAGCCAATCTGGTCCAGTAGCCGGGCCTCTCCTGTTGCTTCCTCTTCCTGAGGAACAGAGACAGTGTTTTCTCCACCTCCTTCAACTCCTTTGAGAGCTTCCCTATGGTATTGCGCTCCTCTATCAGTTTGTTGCTGTTGTTGTGCTGCAAAAGTGATTTAGTAGACTGGTTTATTACATTATCAAAACATTGTAATAATTCATACATTAAGCATTTTGTGCCCATGTGTTCCAAGTGCAAATCAATTCTAACCTCTTTGGCAATAGTCAACTGGTCAGATGTTGTTTCACCTGTTGACACATCATAAACATATGCACACTCTGAAAGGATTTATTAAACAGTTTTAAAATAATACAAAACAAACATGTTTTAATGGTCAAGTGTGTTTTCATTTGGGTGTAAATAACTAATCGCAACATAATGACTAGTAACTACTAAGGACTCAAATTATGCATAATTTTGAACGTACTTAGCTCACCTAGCCTGGTCTTACCTCCAAGATAGCTGAAGAAGTTGGATTTGTTATGTCTGGTACATTCCTCTCCCCGGCTTTGGTCTCTGTCTACCTCATTATCTTGGGATGCACAGTCTTTCGCCATCAGAAACATCACCAAAATTGTCTCCAGGAGGCTCAGCAGCATCAGAGCAAAAATCCCAATACAGTAGACCGCTGGGAGGGGCAGGCAGCATCATTAATGCAGACAAATATCAACTCATCGGTTCAGTATGTGCTGTTCTTGCTCATATTAAGAGCAGTCCAATAAAGGAATGACTCTGAGCTTCTTTACCTATAAGTGGAACCCTGTTTGACGAGGCAGGCAGAATTTCATTCAGAATAAGTTGTAACACCGTGACAGCGAGCAGCACAGTGACTTTGAAGCCGATCTTCTCGCCAGCACTGTCCGAGATCAGGAAGGAGGCCAAGTCCAGACACAAGAAGAACAGGACGGGCAGCAAGAAGTTCACAATGTAGAGGACAGGGCGCCTCTTCATGGTGATCTGTGAAATAATGTGTCAGGTAGTTGGTGTTCCTACTGCTGCACGTCTGATAATAAATACTATTTTTTGTTTTACACAGCTTGTAACAACAAGGTAATCGGCCCCAATCTGATTGTGTCTTTTGTGTTAAAAGAAGCATCGATGTCATTAAGCAAACATAGGAAATTACAGTGGAAAAGCAATTCACTGAGAAGAAAACAATAACATGTTAAAATGTTGCCCGTTACATAAAAATATTCATGAGGAAAGAAAAGTTGCTTTTTCTGTAGCCAGTTATACGTACAGTGTAAACGATGATGTCTTGGTCGAGCTCACTGCTGGCATTTTCGGAAGTTACTGTCATGTTAATGAACAGCCATTCATACTGGGTCCGCATCAAATCACGAGACCACTCTGTGGCCTCTGAAGAGTTGTCACTTGCATAGAGCCGAATGTCCTTGGCTGAGGTAGTGAGATACAAGAACGGCTTTAAAATGTGGACATCAGTTTCAGGTTTATAACACTCATTTCACATAACGTAATTTAGTTAAGTAAACGATCACAGACGTTGCTATTCATCTTGCATTTACTGTTCCAAGACAAATCCAAAAGGAAATTGTGTAATTACATTGTGGTTATAATACCCTCGCTAATCTTACCATGAAGAAAATAGAATGTAATAGAAAGTATTGTAGCTTTGATACTTTAGACTCCATAACATAATGTTACACCCAAGTTACTCCACTTCTGCACTAACTCAGTTAGAACAAATACTTATTTAATATACTTTATGTTTATGCTCTACTGTCACACACACACACACACACACACACACACACACACACAATGGTCCCCTCTCCCTTGGCATACCAAATTTGAGCTCATGTCATAATGAAACCTTACAAACACAAACACACTTATAAAAACAACTCTTCATGCTCTCACCAGTGTGTATGATGGACTTAAAGGAGAGCCTGCAGCGCTGTGTGTCGAAGGGGAATTTGTAAATGTGCATCCTGCAGGTGCTAACCAGTACCTGGTCATTCTGGACTTCAACGTCACCTTTATTATTGATGGTGAGATACGGACTCGGAGGAGCTTTGTCCTTCTCTGTCCTGTATGAGAACACACAAACACACGTGATGGCTAAAAATAACACCAGAGCTCTATTTTTCCCCAAAATCTAAAACCTGTATTGCATCTTTCCATCGACTAATAATTTGTGAATATTAAGAGTCGAATGCACTCTCAATTCTAAATATGCTTCTATTAAACCACTGCAGAAGAAGAAGAAGGCGGTGACATAATTTTAAAAAGTGCCAGGTGGAAAACCATGTGGGAAACATGATGAAATCTTTGTTGATGTACAGTATTAATTTATAAATATTTTGTACAGAGGCTTTCATCTGCCAAGTTCAAAAACACAACTTAAAAATTTGCATTAAAAAACTGGTGGATGAAAACTTACACACTTAATGACAACATAGAAAATGTTAAAATACTGTTGCAATTTTAATAGTAGAGTAGTAGAGTGTCATGTCCTATCATTTATTACGGTCATGAGTGTATGTGAATCTGTGAAAAAATCAAAAACATCAAGGCCCTCTTGAAGATTTGATACTGATATACATTTCCTTTGAATTAGAAAGTCATTGCGTCTAAACATCTGATTTATGTACTTATATTTGTTAGTTAATGTGAGTATGTGTGTGTGTTAATGTGGGTATTTACACTTACATTTCCTCAATTGTGAGATCTGGCTTCCACAAAGCTTCAACAGGAAGAGAAACATTATCAATTCCACAAAACTGACTTGGATCCCAGGAAATGTATTCATTGTGCCACCTCTACCGGGGAAAACAAGAGAACAGAGAAACATTAACTTTAATAATAAATAAAAAAAAGTATTTGAGCTTCTTAACAAAGTGGGATTTAAGTTTTCATCATCTATTGGCAAAACTCACCACGACAGTCCAAACATAAGGAATAAATTTCTGGTCTTTCTCAACCTGTAAACAAAGAAATATGTTTAATTTGTAAAAAAAATTGTCCAGACAGATTACCAGCAAATAAGAAATCTAAACAAGAAACCACAGACTACATCATCTGGTTCTGCGTTACAATAAACAATGGCCCTCTGTGAATTTTGTTCATCTAAAATAAATCTAGCTAGTGAGATAGCCACAGCTAGCCATAACTAAACTTATATTTGTTTTTACAATATCTCTCTCTAAAAAGATCAATTTTGATAAAGCATTTTGATAAACATTGTGCTAATGAAATACAGAGAGATAAAGCAGTACCCGAATCAAAATTTTAAGAAAAAGTTATGACGACAAAGATGCAGCTACCTAGCAAAACTTAGTGTTGGTAATCTTAAAATTTCACATTTGTGTATTTTAAAACTGTGGATTTTAAGATAGTAACAGGGAAAATGTTTAACTCTTAATGGTAAATAATGTGAATGTACATGTTTTCTTAAATGAGTTTACTAACGGTTGGTCAATTAGCTCACATTAGTTACCAAGCTCGTTATTTAGTATGTCATTTATGGCAAAATGCAGTGTACTGTAAGTAGCTGGATGGTGCACTCATAAACGTCAAAAAGTTCAGTGTGGAATACTGGACACCTCAATGGTCGCCATTTTGGCTACTTAACGGAGGAGGATGGACCACCAGCATTGTGAAAATGGTGGCTAAGGAAGCTGCTGAAGCTGAATATCCACAACGCACTGTCGCACAATGCCATGAGGTACATAATGTAAAAAGTGTTCTACATATAAGTGTACTAAGGCAACAGGCATCAAATTCAGAATGAGGGTATATTTACAAAAAACAATTATCAGTTTGTGCATTAAATATATATTAAAGATCCTTTTCTCTAATCTCCTTTTTTTTTTGCACTGGCTGCTGTTTTGACATTATAAGTGAACACCATCAATAGTTCATGTGTAGTTTGGTTTGCTACAAATTGAAGTAATATTGAAGGGAATATCAAAAATGGATGTGGCCTATGGACCAGTACAACATTCTCATAATAATAATTAATATCATTTGAAAATGTGATGAATAAAGCTTTAACCACTTACCACATCTAGAATGGCATAGAGCAGTACTTCTAGGGATACCAATGTGGGTCGTTTGTAGTGTTTAACAGGCCGGCTCATGGTGTACAGCTCCTTGTTTGTGGTCAGGTTCAAGTGGTTTAAAACATCCTGATAACTGCATTCACGCTCTGGGTACACACCATCTACAGGAACATGAAGAGGCATTACTCACAAAAGGAATGAAGACAGGAAATGTGCCAATTTCCAGGATCTCATTAAATTTTCTTCTGGAACTTCAGAGCCATTATGTTTTTCTGGATATCAAATTTGCTGTATGTGCTCTTAATTACCTATAATTTAGAAGGATTGACAGACATTAGTGTCTGTGGGTTGGTATCCACTGCTTCTGAAATTATATTCAAACCATGAAAAACATCTCACAAATATCTGCAATAATATCCAGTGATTGTGGTCACTGAAAGGCCATTATGAGGAGGGCGTTGGCAGGACTGTGGGGTTTTATTGGATCAGTCCACTAATGATTTTTAAATGTGAGGGTTTTTTTTTGCAGTCACTTGAGTTTAAATGGGTTTCTCCTTTGTCATTCAACTGCATGTTGTTTAAATCAAGTCCAGCAGCACAAATTTAAGATCAAATCTGGGTTGAGAAACACATCATTATGTTTGTTCACCTAGGGTATTTTTTTGTTTTCCTTATCTTGTCAAGCTATGGTAATGGTAATGGTAAATGGACTTTACTTATATAGCGCCTTTCTAGTCTTCCGACCACTCAAAGCTCATTCACCCATTCACACACATTTATATTTTAGCTGCCATGCAAGGTGCCAACTGCTCATCAGTTTTAGGAGCTAACCATTCATACACATTCAAACACCGATGGCGCAGCCTTCGGGAGCAATTTGGGGTTCAGTATCTTGCCCAAGGACACTTCGACATGCAGACTGGAAGGGATCGAACCGCTGATCTTCTGATTAGTGGACGACCCGCTTTACCTCCGAGCCACAGCTGCCCAAAATGTCATACTGAAAAATTCAAATTTTCATATTAATATACTCCCTTTTTCTTCTTCTTCTTCTTCTACTTTTTCACATTTTGATATGTCTCTGGAAACCCTGAAATTCATATTGGTCAGCAAAAACACTTAAACTGAAATTATATATATATATAGATATAGCATATAGGAAAGAAACTATGAAAGTCTTTTTTTTTTTTACTCATAAAGTTGAAAAAGACAAAGAAGTTTGTTTAACAAGCCACAAGAGTGTTGAGTAAATAAGTTGTCCAAGCTTACCCATGAGGAAGAGCAGAACAAGGAAACCGGTAAGCATCATGACTGCAACACCTGTTAGAATCCAAAGTCAGGAAGAGATCTGCACAGTTAATGTCTATCCCTGTCCACTCGGTATTTCTGTAAATGTCACCACGTCTGATGCAGTAATAGTACCCTGCCCCATAATGGAAGAGGGCCGGGCAAACTCAATCATGGAACATTTATAGGTTGATTTTTTTTTTCAGTGTTTTGTTTTGTTTTTAATAATCTCATTAGTCTGACCATCATCCGGAGATGGTGGTCACTCCTACAGCAATCATCAGAGCATCTCTCAGTGGTCTTTAAGGGGAAAAGCCTCTGGTGTTATAATGGTAAACATTAAGGGTAGCTAATAAATACTTTGCACACAGATCTGACACATCCAGGCAGAAAAGTACATTAAAGTCACATTAGTCTGAGATTGTTGGTGTCTTGTTATTAACAATAAAATCACTGATTTATCACATAATGTATAATGTTGATGTGGATTATTCTTCTACTGAGATGTATAATTTATTATTAATTCAATCACATTTTTTATTGACACATACATAATTGTAGGGTGTAAGTCTCAGATTGCATTTTGGAGCTGCCATTAAAGTGAAATCCTTTTTTTTTTTTTATATCATTCTTTATATATTATAAGAATTAAAATTCAAAACTGACTCTGCAAAAAGTAGAGCACACCACCTTGTGGTAGCACAAAGACACTGTTGGAGGATGCTGTTGGGATCAAACATGAGTTTGAATGTAAAACACTAAAATAAATTTTATTTATGCAAATTGTACATACACATACACACACATTACAAGAGACAGGAAACCAGACAAAAAAAATTAAAACTAAAACAACAACAACAAAAACATACAGCCAGAACTTACTCAATGCAGAGAAAGAGAAAAGAAAATGTGTAAATATACATGTCGATTTCACTGAACAGATGTCTCAGAATGTCCACTCAGTGCATTTAGGTCTCAGTTTGTGGTCTATCCTTCCTGATATATTCTATGAATAAAACAAGTACTTTGTTGTACTTGTTACGGTTACGGAAAGATTATGGCTGGGGTTAAAATGGAAAAGATTATAGTTTTAGACTGTGGCTTTATTTTCTATGTTTTGATTCACTGGGAATGATGAGAACAGGCGCTCTGGGTCCTTCAAGGCTCTGAGCTGTCTTTCAAATGCATCTCCCAATATTTACCAGTGTTTTACCACATTTCTGGTCAGGCAGCAATGTTAACTCCATCCACTTTACTTGCTTTCATGGCTGCAGTATGCCAGGTTTGTGTCAAATTTGTTTGGTATCTGGCAACCCGGAGCAAAGAGAGAAAACACAAACTATTGTAGCATGATCGTTTTATAATTTAATACAGTAAAAAATCTGACATATTGTTACTTTAAGAGAAAGCTAATGTGACGTGATATCATTGTCATAATGAGCGTGAGGAAAAAAGTCAGGAGATTACCATTAGTCATTAGGAAACATCATTTTGAAACTATGTCTGCACAAAGTTTAAGGAAAATGCAAATGTATTGGGGTTAATGAAATTTTTAGGCCTCATCTTGTGGGGACCACAAATCTCTGCCTAGCAATCCATCCAATGGTTGTTGAGATATTTCCAGTCTGGACCATGTGATAGACAGACAGACCAACATCCATAAAGCCACACCCGCTGGCATCACTAAAACAAATCAAATCAACATCCCCTGTGATTCGATGTAGTGAAACAATAAAACACGTGAAAGCCCTTTATATGCACCGTAGCAGCCTGAGTGATGAGTGTGTCTTTGTCTCCTCTTGTTACTGAGTATACCACCGCACACCAAATCCACACTGTGACGGCTTTTTGATGGTGTTTATAATGGGCCTGTAAGGATGGATGTGATTGGTTTAAAGCCTGAGTGAAAGATGAGCTATGAGGTGAAAGTAGACTGAAAGAGGACAAGAAGGAAAGATCTGTCTTTCTGTACACAAAGATAATGTGAGATATTAGTGTAGAAAATATATAATATATATACTGATAAACACACATTGAGATTGTTGTCAAAGTGAAGGATTTGAACTGGGAGCAGTTAAAGTTTCCTCTTTAATCTTTTGCAATCGATTGTCCTGATTGGATTACACTAAATTAGATTTGTCTCTATTCTTGCCACATTGCGCTCATGATTTTGGGACATGGAAGTGACATTGAGATGCATGTTGGGGTAAATATTATTAATCTCCTATATCACAAACCACCAGACACAGCTGTAGTTTTATCTAAACATTTTTTTTGGGGGGGGCTTTGTATGTTGACTTTTAAATGGATGGTAAACATGTTTATTAATTTACAAACATTTTTAGGTCCAATTAATTTGTTTTAGCCAACAAATTGAGCATGAATTCACATTTATTATTAAAAAGACACCATTTAATGAAACATTTAGCTTTCACTTTATCCAGGTTATATGGCTGAAAATGAACATGCATTCTTCATCATCATTTTTTATACAATCATAATCACTGCAAAGCATTATGTACACATGAAGAAAACTCCCATGAATAGTATAATATATCTTAGCACCAAACATCAGCCGGATTTTGTAAGTTGAGATATTTTAAATGCAGAATATTTGCGTTTAGAGGCACACCACAACACAACACAATCCTACATCACATGTTGACATGCAGGTACAAAACACAAACTGAGGTATTACAGGATATTATTTTACATTTCTAAGTGTTCCACTCCATGAAGATAAAGGGTATAAACAGTGACACAGTGGTGACGTAGAAAATGAAGAACGCTCTGTTGATTCTTGTGGCCCATTGGCTGGCCTTCCCTTCTTCCTTTTTGAAGCCCAGATGCAGATTCAGAGTTTTTTGCAGATCCTTCATCTCTTTCAGGATCAACAGTAGCACATGAGACTCTCCTGATTGAATGCTGTTCTCCACCTGCACACAGTCGGAGTCACAGAGTGGGTTTATTTTCCAGCTGAAATGTATGCATGATGTAATACAAGCCAGGTGGACAAAATCATGAAGGATATTTACTCATTTACAGGGCAAGGTATTGTTTCTTAACAGGTTGAATCAGGAATCTTAAGATGTTAAAAGCATATAAATATGTTGGTGGTGAGGGGAGATGACTGGAGTCTAAACGTTGGTATATAGTCTAACATGTGTCTTTAAGTGATGAATAATATACTGTAATTTCCTGATCTACTAAACCCGTGTGTTTAATCTATGCTTTTACGAGTCAGTTTTCCATCCAAATGTAGTGCAAATTTTAACCAAACTTTCCAGAAAATTGGCAGAATGTGAATTTTCCATCATTACTCATATGTGAATATTAGTTACATTAACGGCTGGTGGCACTAATGTTTTCAGTCAGGTGACGCTCTGCTTCTGAAACACTCCCAGTGGGGTTTGAAGTCCCGTGCAGGCCAGACCAAAACAGTGTTGCATCCGCAATGTGACAGAGACATGTCCTGTTGAGTTTCAGGGTTAGTGTTTGTGCTCCTGCGCATAGTAAATCTCAGTTTTGTGTGATTAAGTTAGTATTTTACCTCCTCAGCCACTTTTTGTTATTTTAGTTATTATTACTTCCATGTTGTGCAAAAAGACCTTTTTTTTCATTCTCCAGTGAACGTGATTCAAGATCATGGATTTTAACTGGTTATGGATATAAATGTTGGTGAACAATGACATACAGGATTTCCTCCACCTGGCTAGCTATAACAATCCTGTAACTAAAATACTTTACCTCTTGAGACGCAGGCAGCATTTCATGCTGTTTCTCATCGTCAGAGGCTTTGCAGATGCATGAACAGCAGGTCTGTCTTTTCTCCTCTGAAAGTACACATAATGTTTGTTACAAAAACACTGGATTACATCAAATCTTAGTTATTTTTGGTGAGTAAATATACAAAGTATAGATAGTTAAAAACATTCCTAGTTGGAAGTTAATGGTTTAACAGTTGAAAACCAGGCCTGTCTCCTTTATCAGGACTTAGCTGAAATACCTCATTGGGGAAAGTAATGTTTTAAAGCCTTATAGACTAAACTAGAGTTTTAAAAAATGACCCCAAACATTTACTTTCCTGGAGCATCTGACAAGTTTCTGTGAAAAACTGCTCTCGTCTCTGATCTGGGTCTCACCTGTATTACAGTCATAGACTTGGACTTTTTCCTGTTTGTCCTCGCAGTTGTCCCTCAGCCTGAGCTTCTCCTGGGATGCATCGTCTTGCTCCATAAGATACGTAACCAAGATTGTCTCCAGCAGACTGAGCAGCATCAGAGCAAAAATCACAATGCAGTAGGTAGCTGAGCGGAGGAAACAAGGAATAAGCCATTTTTATCAGGTTCTCCTGACTGTATGAATATTAATCCAGGTAAAAATCAGGCCTTTAAGCGGGAGTCTGTACCTACGAGCGGAGTCTTGTTGGACATGGACGGCAGGATGTCATTCAGGATGAGCAGCAGTACTGAGATGGCCAGAAGCACGGTAACTTTGAAGCCCAGCTTTTCTCCCCGATGGTCTGCGATGAAGTAGGAAGCAAGGTCCAGACTCAGGAAGAACAGGATGGGCAACAGGAAGTTGATGACATGGAGGAGAGGCCTCCTCTTTACGGTGAACTAAGAAAACAAGGTTCAAGGGTCAGGCTGGATTGACCAAATGACAACACAAATTATAACATTTCTGGAGTCACCACTTAGTTACCACACAGCTGTCAATACATTTGTGAAAAATATATATATTTTTTTACTTGTGCACAAATAAGTAATTCATAAAAATGTTCTGTCCTGTTGCATACTAATAATTCAAAGTCAAATTCATGTGCAAAGTTGGAAACACTGCTGCTTTTATCTCCAAAAGTTCCCTGTAGCTGTTTTAGGTCATGCATAATAGACAGAGATTTCCTTTCCTTTAAATTGACACTCATCTTTATCTGTTGCTGTGTTGCGTACAGTGTATACGAGCTGTTCCCACTCTCTATCGTGGAAGGTGAAATTGGCTGTGTCGACAGTTAGTTGGAGAAACTCCCACTCTCCCTGCGTCTTCATCACCTCTCGGGAAAACTGCGTCGCTCGGGAGGAGTTGGAGAAAGGAAGGACTCGGATTTCATCAACTAAGATGAAAAGGAGAACATTTAAGTGAAAGATGGAGGTCACAACACTGACTCCAGTACACACAGATAAACACACACTTCCTCCCTCACCAGAGTGTATTGCAGATCCAGTGGAAATGTTGCATCTCTGCGTATCGAAGGGGAACTTGTGGACGTCCATCTTACAGGTGCTGACAACCTTTATGTCCTCCTCAGAAATGACCATCCCATTGTATGTCACGCTCATGTAGAGATTCTGAGGGGACTCATCCTTCTGTATCCTGAAACATCACGCAAATGCACAAATCTTTTCATGGCAATCTTTTCAATCAATAGAAGATGGAGCTCCTCCTGTTGTTGCTTATAATTATCTGTTCTGTCTGTGTAATTAGTGCCTATCATTAAAGACAAAGCTGGTACAATAAATAGCATGGGAAATCACAGGCCTATAGCTTTAGCCAGCATACTACTTAAACTGAATCCTCCTGAACAGGCTGGAACAATATATTATTACCATCCACAATCAGTCTACTCTCATGTTTGTCTGTAAAATAGAATCAGTTAAACAAAACTGTACAAAATAGTACCTTGTTTGTACGTAAAAACAAATTGTGGATGTATCGGGTTGTTGTGCATGCCTTCTTGGCTGGGAGCAGTAACCTTTTTCTATCTAGCTGTTTCCCCTACTGTACTCTTTACGTTAGCTAATGGGCTACTAGACTTAGATAAGATTGTTACCACTCTTATATTAATCTGTAAAATAGAATAAATACAAAACAATGCCTAGTTTGTTTAAACTGTAGCCATAAAACAACTAATTGTGTAAAAATATAGAAAATATATGAAAAAAATAGAATGGTGTATTTTAAATTGCCCTGTGTTATCCGCAAAGGTGTCTGAAGATATACTGCCTTTGTAGTCATTAGTAAATATGAATATGTGTGAAAGTGCCTCTGCCTGGCTTTTTATTTTAATAACAACTAGTTAGTTTTTTGTTTCTGGACAAACTTGTCCTGCAGGATTCATTGTCTTTCAACAATTTGTTTCTCCCCTTCATTTACTTTCCACACGGAGAGATAGAAATATGAGATATGATGAATTGTCCATCTCTATAGACCTTTTCCACAGCAGCCCACAGGAGTCCATTATCCTTTTTTTTTTTTTAGATTACAGTAGCTGGGAGTCGGATAACACCTGTGTTTACCTTAAATGGCTGCTGTTGGTTGCTTGTGTGTTGATTCAGTTATTAGCAGTGTGCAATTTATTGATTGCAATAGGAGTCAGTGTTTTCATCTGTGGGAAAATAAAGTGTCTGTTCCTTTTAAAGTGTGTTTTGTTTTTGTGTATCTTTTCATAGACTACACTTAATGTCTGTGTGTGCTGCAGGCTCACATCTCATAGATAAAGAGGTCCGGTCTCCAGAGCATTTCTCTAGGAATCGAGATCCGAGTGATTCCACAAAACTGAGAGGGGTCCCAAGAGATGCGCTCATCGTTCCATCTCTGCAGTACATTAAAGGGTAATTACCAAAAGATAAAACTTTAATGATCCCACACCGGGGAAATGTACGTGTTACAACAGCTCACAATACACAAGATAGACAAGAAAAATACAGCATGCATGATGAGTTGCAGACAAATTTGAAATAAATTAGTGAGCAATAGGTAACCATCATTATCCGAGAGTCACAGATAGAAAAGTATCTACTGATATGATAAGACTTTTTAAATTTAAACAATCCAAAAAAAAAAAAAAAGCTATAAAGATTCACTCACCATTGTTGCCCACACAAAAGGAATAAAAGTTTGTGTTTTCTCAATCTGGTAAAAAAGACAAACGCGTCTGATCAGTCTGCATGGTCACATTTTAGCAGATGTAGCACATGTAATACAGTATAAAATTAAAGACCTACCACAGCCAAGATGGCATAGAGGAGGATGTCCAGCTCTACTATGGTGGGGTGTGTGTAGTTGAGAACAGGCCGGGTCAGTTTAAACACACTGTTATCTGCGGTCAGGTTCAGGTAGTCCAGAACGTCCTGGTAAGTGCACATTTTTGCAGCGGGCACCCCAGCTACTGTACAAACAAGTTATCAGAGAGTATTTTTTATTAAAACTTAAACAAAATATTATTGTCCCTTAAAGGCAATGTTTTTATTTTATTTTGGCATTGCAAGACATGCAAGATATTTCCCTGTTATATTCTTAGAGTGACTAATCTATGTACAATAAGTTAGACAAGTAGAAATGAATGGTAAACTTAACATTTGTAGATAGTTTAAGACAATAATGCAAGGGTGCAAAGGGTGCTCAAATAAATATAATTTATGTAGCAGGTTCATTATATATGTGAGGTATGTGGATACGACAGTATGTACAGTATGTGTAGATTGTATGTGAGAGAATTTTAAAAAATAATCTACTGATTTAAGAAGACACTTTGGCTTCTGGATCCATTCAAATTCAGCCCTGTTTTCTCTTCTATCACATCAAGAACAGTAAAAGAAAAAAAACAGTCACATGAAGCTGGCAAACCAAAGAAATTATGGCACGGTTTGAGATGGATGAAGATTTGACCATTTTTGGTGTCAGTGCTGTGAAATAACTTCTTCAAACAATTTATGAACAGTGCTAAGTATGATAGAAGATACTATTGCAGCTAAACTTGTCATTTTCTGTCTCTGATTCTGTGGAAAACACATAATTAGACACTTTTCAGACATATAATCACACCTCAAACACACTCATAAAGCACAAAGACTAACCTGCAAAGACGAACAGGAGGAGAAAAGCAGCGTGCATCATATCTGCAGCCGTAGGTGGTGTGTGTTAGAGGAGCTTTTCAGATGTGTTTTCTGTCACCGCTGTAAGACCAGACTCAGTCTGTGACGCTGTGCTTTGATTTGAGCCAAGGAGGGCTGGGCAGGAAAAAAATGACCTTTGTCAACTGCCTGAAATGAGAAACCCATCCCACAGTGGATGGCATGGATTGACGTAATTGGTTAGCAGAGGAGAAGGGAACATATCAGGCTTTGGTTTGACTTAGGTGAGATGGAAAATGATCGAGCAACAAATAATAAAACTGAAAGTGAGGTGAGGTGGGGACGATTTATCCAACTGAGAGGAGAGGTAATATGAATTTACAGCTTGCTCGCAACTTATTCGACACTGGTGACAAAAGGGTGTGAGTCTGTGCATGTAAGTGCAGACAGCACACAATTCAAATTAAATTAGGTGGTAATGTGGTAATATGGTAATGGGATTATAAACACTGATGCCATTTAAACCCACTCATAGTCTTCCCATGCCTTGATCACAGCAGGCAGCTGAGCACCAAAGCTGATTTATTAATAATGGAGGAAAATGTCTCTTTTTCTTGTCTTGGTGTACCCTTCCTCTCGCCTTAAGTCAGCTAGGATAGGCTCTAGCCCCACTGTGACCCTGATGAGGAAGCGGTTACAGAAAATGGATGGATCTTTTTTTGTACAGTAAATGACCTCACTGATGTAGTTTTAATCCATTAAATAGAATTTAATGGACATCTTAGCTTACACTGGATTTAATGAACAATTGAGGCTTGGGTGGGGCTGCAACTGATTTGTATAGATTTGTGGTTATTCTTTTAGTCAATGAATTGTTAGATGTAAAACTTAACATTTTCCATGTTTTGTCTCCCTAAAATATTCAAATTTCAGCCACTTTATAAAGTTTTTCTGCATTTTTCTTTCATTAATGACTTAATAACGATTAATTGATTATCAAAATAATTTTGGATTAACTTTCTCTCAGTTGAGTAACCAAGTAGTTGGAGGATTTCAAGGCATTCCCAGGCTAGATGGGCTATGCAGTCCCTCCATCAAGCTTGGGACTGCTCTGGGATCTCCTCCCTGTTGGAAGTGGCCAAAACAACGCCACAGGAAGGCACCCAGGAGGGCCCGAACCAATGCTGCCCAGCACTATGCTGAGCTCCCTCCGGATGTCTGAGGCCATAGATGAGATTCTGAACGTTGATGGAAAATTGAGAGCTTTGCCTTCTCTTTTTAGCTCCCTCTTCATCACAATGGTCCAGTACAATGTCTAAAACTTCTTCTATGCACGCACAAGAGGTTTATGTCGCTCAAATTTTGCTCTTTAAATCTGTGATAGCACTTCTCTGCAAAGATATTTTTTGACCCAGGAGAGCAAAGTTATGACCCGTTCTACTCTGCCTCTGGTTGACCGACCCTGATTTTTCAACAAAGGCAACAAGTAATGGCCAATTAGATATCAAGATGCTGTTTAATCGGCACATATGCCACACCTGTCAGGTGGACGTGTTATCTCGGCAAAGGAGAAGTGCTATAACTTTAAATTTGCAAGCAAAACTGGAGAGAAACAAACCTTTTGTGTGCAGAAGACATCTTAGAAAAATGGTTAAATGAGACCAAAAACAAAAATGTAGATAATAAACGGTGTGACGACACCTCAGCCAGGGCACTAGGTGTCTCTGTTGCTCTTTTCTGGTTGTGTTATGCGGGTGTTGAATGGAGGATCATCAGCTGCATGAGCAACACCTGCACCTGATGTGCCACAGTCTGGGGAGACTTGACTTGACTCCGACTGGTCCCGATCATCTCTCTGTAAATTTTCAGAGTTTCCTGATGGACAGTAAACTAAACTGCAGTGAGCTGTAGCTGCTGTTGTAGCTAACCCAGACTGCAAACTTACTATAGAACACAACTGGAGATTAAATTAGGGGTAGTGAATGTATATGATGCGAAAGAGCTCTGAGACGTTATTTTTACTAGTGACAACAATACAAATTGAGCTCTCTGCTGGGAATGTACAACAGACTGAGTTTGAAAAATGATTGTATAAAGCTCCAGAGAGTTTCAGCGAAGGTGACCATGTTAGGAAACATCTCAGAGAGCAGTGCTTCATGTTCAGGGACGTGAACCAAAACACAACCCGACTCTGATTAATGAATCCTCCCTATTTGAACCAACAAGAAATCACAAAAAGAATTTAGATGCAAAAAAACTTTATTGTCCGTTTGTTTCTTTGACATTTTCACTCGTAATTCTAGAAAAGTGGGGTCAGGACCCATTCCTTTGATATCGTACTGCGGCTTCATCTACACATTCAGACTGTGATCACATGACTGTTTGCAGCTTGGATATAGTAGTGCAGTATTCTTTGACCTTGAACAGTTTGGGCCAAGGGAAACGGGAGCCAGCAACCGATATTTAACACTGCGGAAGGACATGGTACGGTTTTATGTTGTGTGCAGTGAACCATCATCAAGTACTCTACAGGAGGGTGCAGGCTGACCTAGACTAACATGCTTACTCTACTATCGCCTCATGCACCGCAAAGTGTGTTGTCTAGGAAACAGCTAATAGTGCATTAAATGTTGTCCCTTTTCAGTTATGTGTGTGTGTGTGTGTTGTGTTTGTGTGTGTAAACCTTTACAAATTTTTCACATATTTTCATCCACATTCTATTAAACGACACAGTGTTTTGCAACAAATTAAAACACAGAAACATCAAGAACAGATGAGCTATACAATAAAGTTATACAAAACCAAAACAACTAAAAAGCTCCACAAACGAGGAGAAAAGGGCTCGTCGGGATGATGATACTCTGGGTGAGTGAGGATGAACAAAATGCCAACTAACCACAGTGTGACCTAAAGCTCACGTTTAGGTTTTGTGAATGATGTTTTGTTTTTTCTTGCAATAAATCCCTTTATGATGGCAAACTTAAAATAAAAAGAACATTGAAATGTCGGATTTTGAATTTAACAAGCCAGTGCAAACACAGTTTGTAGTTTTAACTGCAAAATGAGCATCCTCCTGCAGGAGAAAAAGAGGAGATGCAGCTCCAGCATCCTTATTGCTTGGTGGTACTTGTTGATTTCCAGTTGAACTGTGATAATACTGACATGCTAAGATGGAGCTGCAGAAGGAGAAGATGGCGTGATTGGTGTGTGAAGCAGAGTTCAAAGTTCAGTTCCAGTTTAAATGTCATGTACATTCCCTTTCTAAAGAGATCCATGTTCGTCTGCCTACATTCTTTTTTTTTCTTTCCCCCAGTCCATTTCTGTTCATTTTGGCCAACATTTCTTGGCTCGTGTGCCGCCTCACAAGTCCAACCGCTTCTGTATTCACATTCAGCAGACGTGTTTGAAAATCATAGCGGAAATGAGAGAGGGAGGGGAAACATCAGCAGGAGCTGAAAACTGCATGCAAAGTCGAGACGGGAGCTCCCTGATCCGAGGAGATGCGTCAGCACGTTTTAGCTCGCTATGGTAAGGTAGTCCGGTGTGAGCTGACTTTTTAAATAGTGTCCAACCACTCATACAACATACAGTTTGTAACAGAGAAGAAGAAGTACATTAGTAATAAATCCGATTGCCGATCACAGTAGCCCCTGACTGTTTGGCTGGTAATAGAGGAGAGGAAAGGAGAGGAGCAGCGTGTTGTTTTCTAGAGATAGTGTCACGACACACAGTTCTCACTGGTTAGGTAATAAATAATAATGTAGCATTAAGTTTTTTTTCTTGCCACCATCGCCAAGTGCTTGCTCAGGGTGGGGAATGGTGGGTCTGTAAATAATATTATATAGAGCATGGTCTAGACCTGCTCTATCAGCAAAGTGACATATAAGATAACCTTTGTCAATATTTAATTTAAATGAATTTAAAAAAAGTTTGATCACAGACAGGAAAAACAAAAACAGAGAAATCCTGTGAGATGAAAGTGCACAGACGGCAGACAGGTGATGCCGTTCTGTTCCTCTTCCCTCCTCTTTTAACCCGAGAGGAGTTTCAGCGCCAGCAAAGACAATCAATCCAGGAAATGTTCATACAGATGAAGGACAAGGAGGAGGAGGAGGAGGGTTTCCCTGTTCAGTGAGGACAGTATCCAGCGACGCAGCACTATGGCAGGGTAAGAAGAGCTGACTCTGGACGGAGAAGTCTGTGTGTTTTGTGTGAGTGTGTGTGTGTGTTTGTGTTTGTGTGTGTTTCTTTGAGTGTGTTACACAATGAGTGGTCCGCGACGGGGATGTTTAGGACTCTGGCCGTCCCTGTTCTCTGCCCCCTGCTCCTCCAGGTTGATATTGCTGGTGGAGGTGTGGTGGGGAAGGGGCTCCAAAACAGGCCTGTAACCCCCGAGGTACATCAGACCTGAATGAGAGAAGAACAATAGTTTGATAACAAGTGTGTTTCCACCTGATTTCATTTGTCACATGTATAAATGTGTCTTTACGGGATGCTTCCTTGATTCCTTTGTGCCCTGTTGGTGGAATCAAGTGCTGCTCTTAAAGCAGTTCGAATTTACACCCACATACTGGAGGAAATAGCTGATTGCCAGGGACCTGGGAGAACAAACACCACCTGCTGTGCCTCTTATAGGTTGTCAGACACCAATATTTTGGGTTATGCTACAAGGGATGCAAAGAAAGCAGCAAGCCACAAACCACATCAGGCAGTGTTTGTACTCCAAGGTCCCAGGCAATCTATCTTTCTCCGTCATGACTCCATTTTTTGTTCTCCTGAGAAAAATATCTGGTTCTGTAGCTGCAAAATGCTCCACATTGTTCACTAGCTTTTTACTAACTTTGTCTAGCTGTTGTTTGGTGCTGAGCACTGTTGTTGAAAACAGCTGCCTGCTGCAGCCTAAAGCCACACTAACGAGAGCAGTGACAGCGAATCAAAAGTTGTGGCCGTAAAAAAAAAAAAAAAAAAACAGCTGAAAGATGCGAAAACGTGGGAAACTAAAACCAGTGATGCTTCTTTGTCGATCAACCTTTTCATGTTACACACATTCAGTTGATCTATTGTTAACATAGATATACACTGCTACCAGACTGCACACATTAAAAATACACTTAGCTCATCCTCATCCTGTTTCCAGGCATTAAATGTTTCTTAGTATGTGTTTATAAATCAAAATCTCTGTTCTCATCTTGAAAAGCATTCAGATATTTTTGATGACTCGTGTTGCAGTCTAGTTCAGACTTTAGAGCAGCGACTGTAGGTGCAGGACAACGATCAATATGCGTATCAGTGATCGGGTATCACACTTCTAGGGTTAAAATGTGGCTGCTTGGCTTGTTCCACTGCAAACGATATGATACTTTTATTTTATACTATATTGTAACTGAATGTTTATTGAATAAACAAAATAATATGATCCCGACTCACAGTGAATATCAGCAAATATCAGCAAGAAGCGACTTTTCAGGCCATAAATTATTAACCACTGCAAATATGAATAATGAATAACATCAGCATTAAAGCCACCTTACCTCAGGTGTGTACCTTTGAAGTATGACTAAATATAATGATAGATATTAATATTATAATGGTCTAAACAAAGCTCTGACTAGAAAAGAAACACTCTTTTTTTATTTAGTGCAAGTATACTACCAATACTGAATCATGATAGACAGATAAAACCAGTAATTAACAAAGAAAAGTAATTGCTATGGTGCATAAACATAAAACACAAACTACAATATATGACCCTGGTGTCTGATCTAGCATCTAACCATGACTCCATACCTAGTCCTCAATGTGCACTGGGCACGACTCCTCATCTGTCCATCCGAAAGAAGGCGAGAGAAGGAAGAGAGACAAAGGAGAGGAGAGAGAGGAGAAGTAGGAAGAAAGATGTCCGGGAAAAGACAGCAAAAGATGTGAAGAATGACCAAGGGGAAAAAAAGGAGAGAAACAGAGAGATAACAAAACACTTTTACGACACAAAAAGAGAAAACATGTCACACCATTCACCATGAAAACACCAAAGGAGTGATTCGAGGGGATGAAGGTAAATCAGGGATGTGGAGGGGAGGAGGCTGAGAGACAAGGATGCAGAGCTAAAGGCAGGTTTGAACCCAAAGTTAAGAATTAAACAACCAAAAGTTATAAGAATAGTTATAAGAACAAAAGTGACACCTTTAGCTCTCATCACAGGAACCCCACCAAATGTTAAGAAGCAGGGACTGGGAGAGGACGAGAGGGGAAGATGGATGGATGTGAGAATGAGTTGCGGATGTTTGGCAAAGCGGCTCGGAGCTGGGCAGACAGCTGAACATGAACTTCAACGCTGGGATGAACCGGACTCTTTCTCTTTCTCTTTCTCTCACGCAAACAGAAAACACGGCATGCAGAAAGCACTCGTCAGACACACGATAAGATGCACTTACGCACACAGAGAAACACACACCAGGGCTTCGGCTAAAGGGGAGAGGAGGGAAAGAGTGCACAGCTAACCGGTGCTGGAAAAAAGCGATGGAGCACCACAACACTAAAGGGTAGGGATGAAGAGAAGAAGGAGGCCTCCAGATCTTCATGCTGGGCAAAAAAAAAAAACTCCTTTCTGGTTGCTTCACCTGCCTGTTGTTTTTCCTGTTTAGTCTGCATTAGCAATTATCTTCCGACTGATAACTCATGCACTCCCCAACTCATCTTCCTCACTTTTCCTCTCCTCTCCTCATCCTCCCTCCCCTCAACTCTCATTCCCAGTCGTCAGCTCTCATCGGTCCATGTTCGAGAGGTTGCCACTCACCGGCGAATCGGCTGTCGGGAGCCTGCTCATTATCCAACCCCAAAGAGGGCGTGTCACAGAGGGCGACGCCCTGATTGTTATTGGCCAACTCTGGACACCTGCTCCGCCCACCTGCAAGCGAGGGCAAAGGTCAAACAAGAGCAGCCAGGCACAGCAGGGGAGGGGGGTGGGAAGAGGGTGAGACAGGCGGGTGGGGAGGGGAGGGAAGAGGGAGGGTGTCAGAGGTGGAGGGGTGAGGTTGGCCATGCTGGATCGGCATTAATAAAATATATTGATATTGAATATTTCTCATTTATAGAAATATGTGAAATTATATTCTGCTGGTGAGTTCAAGTTGAAACAATGTGACTCACGAAGGCACAATATTCAAACAAGTGTGCTCTGATGCTCTGAGGCCTCATCTGCAAGATTTAATTCGACAGAACAACATGTACAAAAAGGACAGATGGTTTACAGGGAAGAAGATGATGCTCGCTGAGAGAACGCGACATGTTGCTCTCTGGTTTACGATCAGAGATTTGTATCTTTGCTGTTTAAACTGGTTAACGATTTTTGGTTTTGGCCAAACATACTGAATACAGACAGCCACAATTTGCTATGACAAATTACAATACAAATAAAGTTTGTATAGTACCTTAAAAAAAAACCTGCTGTTGTTACCACATAGGGTTGGGCGATATGATGATATACACCATGAGATTATATAAATCAAAACCGTCAAAAAAATATACTCACAATACTCTTTACGATGTGGTAGCTATCACTTTAATGTCTCGTTGTGGGAAAAGTTGCAAATCAATGAGCAATATAATATTTTAAGATTTGACACACTTACATTTAGTTTTGGTTTCCCACCATGTGTAGTCACACTTAATGGAAATAATATATATAAAGCATAATATAAGATATGATTCGATAAAAGACGATACCATACCATACAGTAAGATACGATACGATCAAAATAACATACGATAAGATAGACTTTGATTTTACACCCAGGATTTTACTAATTTACACAAAACCACCAGATTTGTATCATTTAAAGTTATCACTATTTTGTTGAAAAACAAAACAAAACACTGGTACTAGGATTTGTCGTTTCACCATGAAGGAGAAGACGCTACGTTCACCATGAAACACGCAACAAACGCAAAAGGTCCTATCTAGACTCAGCGTTTAGTTTGTCTGTTCTGGGATACTGTAGAAACATGGCGACCTCCGTGGACGTCTGTAGCTCGTAACGATTCTGATATTTATATTTACCCCTAAATCTGACACGCTGGCCCTTTAAACTGTCACTGTTCTTCGATATCACTCCACATAGTGTTTGCTGATACTTTTAGCATGACACACTAAAGCCAAGGATCTTCCAGACTGGTGTCTATTTCCTCATTAATTAGAAATATCAATAAAAAAACTCTTCAGATTAGCATCTTTCTGCCTTTTCCAGCATGGCCAGATAACAGATACTAGCATGTTTAATATGTGCAAGTGCCTCATGCCTGCAGCAAGCCTTGTGTGCTGTGTGTGCTAATGAGGAGAAACTGGCAGAGATGGACTGGATGATTGGCAGCTCAGCACAGAGACACAGACAGGGCACATACAGAAGCTGTCTGGCAGCGCTGGTGCGAGATGCACACACATGTGCGTGCAAACATACATCCTACAGCGCGTGTGCACATTCACAGTCTGTCAGGCAGCACAGGTCCGCTCGTCTCCTAAAGAACTGAAAGGTCATTCAGTAACTCACAGGTACTCAGAGATCATTTCAGTCTGGCCCGAAGTGTCCGAACACACACAAACACACACACACACACACAAACACACACACACATACACACACACAAGAACACACACACACACACAATCCACAGAGAAACTAATTTACATATACAAGATTCAAACTGTCTCATGAAGGTGACCTGGTTGTTTTTCGCTTCATTGACTCACTCTCCACAACACTTTCTTTAGCACTACATCACACACCTTTTCTCACACACAGATGGAGTATGAAGAAGCTTTCACTTCATGATGCAGCAGCTTAAAAAAAAATAGCAAATGTACCGTGCAGAGCTGTTTTGAGCCAGTAAATGATATACCTCATACACATACAGTAAATACACAAGCGTACATACACATGTACACACAAACCTTTATATATAAAGAGATGCAAGTCATGCAAATTCAAGCCAGTAACCTGGTGTGCAGCAGAACCTCATCTAAACAACACAGGATGCCTGTCCTTGCTCATTTCCCTTTATGAGTAAAAGGATGCTCCGATCAACTAGAATTAATCGATATTTATTGGTGAATACATGATTACCGGTCATTAAATTCACCAAAAAGGAAATACAAATAAATAAAAGTCACTCAAAGAGACTCTTCACTGTGTGATCCATCAGCTGTGTAACAATTCAGGGGATCCTCTGAAAGACGCTGATATATTAACTAGAGACCACCTACATGTAAATACCTGGTAAACATGAGGAGGGTCACATGCTGTTTCCCAACTCTAATAAACAGAATAATGATACTGGTTATGTTCTTCAAGTCTGGACAAAATAAAACTCTCTTTGCCGGAGCTGTAGGAGCGTTTGAAATGAACACCCCTTTTTATTTCACTTCAGAAATAATACAAACTTTGGAGGATTGAGTCCCTGAATTGGTGCGCAGCCTGAAGCAGTTAAAGTTCCTGCCGGTCCCTTCACAAATTCAAGATGACACCCCATTCAGGCATATCTTTGTGCTTATGCTGCTGTCTTACAGGCATATTCTACGAGATAATGGAGGCGATGGCAAACTTTAAAGTCTCAACTACAACTGGATTATTTTAGGATGTTACACATACAAATGATCGCAGTGTTAGAATCAGATTTACGGAGCCAGTTCTTGCCATATCCAGTCCAGTCTTACTTTGAGTTCACTTCAGTCAAGTAGACAAAGGTTCTGGTGCACACACGTTGTATGAGAAGCCATTCACTCCAGTTCAGATAATGCATGTTGTGGTGGTTTCAGCCAACATTATGTGCATTTTCAAAGGGACTGCCCCACCTAGAGGACAACATCTGACACGTATTCCCTTTTATTGAAAGCGTTGTCATTACTCAGCCATGATTCAAAAAGATTTATGGACAGAAGCAGTATATCAGATCGACTGTTCAGTCCATAAAATATAGTTTGTATGAAAGGTCTTTTTCACATGGCCTGAGAGCAACAAATGCAAAGGGAGGGTGAGGAGTCAGGGGTGAAAGGTGAAGGATGGTCACCATAGTTACCTTTTCCATTAGACGGGGAGGAACAGTCTTCTTCAGTTACATCATTTCCCTGCAGAAAACAGAAAAACAGCTTTGTAAAATGTCATGAAAGTTAGATAAAAACACAAAATTATCTCATTTAAGCAAACAGTCACCTCTGAGTCCTGCTCCTCGACAGCCACTGAGTAATTTTGTTCCTTTGGCTCCTGGGAAAACTCCTGAATGAAAGATTATGATGAGACAACAGAATATATTTTCAAGTCAATTTCTCTTCCATCCATTCGTCCATCACAGGATTCCTTACCCCGTCCTGCTGCGATGGTCCTCGGCTCTCCATGGCGGCGTCCTGGTTCTCCTCGCCCTCCACGTCCCCCCCATCGTCCCCCCCGGGTTCGCCTTCAGCCCCGGCCAGGTAGGACCCTGACATGGAGGACATGGTGTCAGTGCTGATGTGGGAGTGCTGCGAGTGGGACGAGGCCATGGACATCACTGACTGGACCAGGCTGCTGCTCACTGGGTCTGGCAGACAGACGGACACACACATCATGGTCCGGCTTGGAGTTGGAGGATTTTCTTTCTTTTTTTTAAATTTCCACTTTCCATTAATATAAAAAAAGTGATCCCTACTGTCAAAAAAATTACCAACAGCAGAAAACGTATACAGTCAATGATTCAACATTTATGCTTATTTGCTTTCTTTCTGACAATTGAATAAAGGATCAATAACACAACAAAGAGCTAAGTGTTGTAGCTCATCATAAACATAGGACACAACAGCTAAACTCTGCGCAAAACTAACTTAGTATATCTAATTAACTTAGGATGTGTGCTATATCTTATTTGTTTAATCTAAATAAATATGAATAGACATGACAATTTGTGCCTTTGGAGGGGCTACATGCTGTGAATATTTCTCTGCCAACAGCCAGATTGTGACTGGAAGCAGCTTCCCGACATCATCGTAACAAGGTTGCCGGGTCAACACTGTGCTTGAACAGAAACCTACATCTACAGTAGCAACCCACACTACAACTCTTAAACTCTTGAAGAAATAGATGCGTTTATTTTTAATCTCATAGCTAAATATCCGGAGTTACTTGACTGAACTGACCCCTGACTTCTGTCAACAACACAAGCTGAAAGCCTGACTACACAGGTTTGTGGAAGAGTGAAGATATTATTTAACTGAAACTGTCATTCCAGCTGGAAAAGCTCTCTGTTTACCATTAAGCAGATAAAAATCCGTTATAAAGCGCTGATGTGGTTCAAGCATATGATTTATTTATGTTAAAATGCTCCATGCGGCACCTTAAACTCTTTGCTTTTAGCTGATTTGCTAGACCTAAAAGAAACTGCACATCACTTTGAAGAAAATGTGTTTTTAAGGATCGACAGCGCTGAATAATCTGACATCTTACATACACTTAATAAAGAGACTTAAGCAATTAGAAACAAGCAGCTGACTCCTCAAATTAAATTAAGATAAGATGGATTGTATTAACCCAACACGGGGAAACTGTATTTCATCAAAAACATCAAAAAAGGAACAGCTGCGTACTATAGATGAATTTAAAAATGGTAACACTAAATCTCTTTTCAAACAGAGATACTCGTCATAAAGACATGTGCAACTTGTATAGCTTTATTTTATATATTATATTATATATAAATCTATAAAAACAATAGTTCAATTCATGATGGGCCTGGGGCAGAAGTGAGTTAAAGACTCAAACACAACCAGGATTTATGGTGAATTAGGCTGGAGTCCACCAGAGCTGAGTTCAGTCTCCGTCAGCGTTGCCAGTTTTCTCACTTTTGGCTTGAAACATCTGCTTTCAGACATTATCTCACACTGACCGAACAAATGGCTCCTTCTCTTTGATTTAATCCGATAACATTGGCAATCACACAGCAGGAGGAACGATATGTGTGTCTTGCTGCGTGCAATTTACGCATGTGGCACAGGAGTAGTATCTTCATTAATTATTAAATTACTTAAATAATTAAATTTAACTACTTCTGAAGTGGCATTGTGATGCTACAAAAGCTTGATTAGCCTAAATGCTTTTCTGCACAGCAAATGGGTACGCTGTTCCACACAAATTTATACAGTTATCGGGACCAAAGCAAGTGCAGCGACGTCAAAGCTGTCAGTACATTTTGATTTCAGCAAAGCCCAAATATTGTTTCCACTGGGGAATCGATGGCTGGACCTCATTGCTTACTGTTCAAAAGCAAACTTTTCTCACGATTTCTCACTGATTTTGGTAAAACTGGATCACATTTATACAGAATATATTTGCTGGTTTTCCCACTGATGTCCTCCGGTTGCTAAGCTTCAACTCTATGTGATAACAACTTGCTAAAGTAGCTAACCACTAATTAACTGCTAAGTGAATCTGCGGTTAGTAGACAACAGAACTGGGCTCAACAGGCAGACCGGACCATGTTCGTGCACAACCTCTGACACCAACAGCAAATAACACTGGAAGGACTGCTATGCAGCTAACCATACTGACAGCCAACCTGGCAAGAAAATGACTTGTGTAGGATGCTGAATTTCCTGCCAAATGGGCCGCTGCTGGTTTCGGAAGTTGTGTTCAGTCCCAGGCCAAGGTAGATGCTGACACTAGCTCAAAGCACTACCTGCAATGCATAGCAGTAGGAGTGTAACACACACCCACTAGCCATTGGCTACTGTAAACTGTAATCAAGGATCTTTCCTATCTGCCTGTTCTTACAGCAAATATGCAAAAACAAATAGCACTCTGCTTTCTGTTTCATGGGGAGTTTAAGATTAGGTTCAGGGCTAGGAAATGCATTATAAAATCAGGGTCCTCACAAGTGTAGACAAACGTGAAAGTGTAAGTGCCTGTGAATATACCTTCAGGGGACGTGATGGTAGAGGATAGCGGGGTCCCGGTGCAGGATGACTGGTCGATGGCTCCAGATGAGGAGAGAGTCAAGTTCTCGCTGTCTGGAGTCACTCCATTCTATAAAACGATGACAGCAGCAGTAAGAGAGGAGCTCACAGCGCCACACGATCCTCCGAATACAAACACAAAAACGTGCAGCAACTCACAGATACAGATATCTGACACCAAAATGTTTTTTCTCTATGACTCTGTTTCACACACACATACAAACCTCCTGCTGGTCCACAGCCAGTTTGTGGCGACAGGCATCCGATTCACTGCAGGACTTCTCATCCTCCTCTTCGGGAAGCACGGAGGAATTCTGGGAAAGTGACCTAAAATAAACAAGATAATGGACAAGATTCAGACAAAGATAACAGGACTGGGTTTTAGGTATGTATGACCAGTCAAACACAATAAAATAACTCAATAAATATAAACAAACAAACATATTCAAACAAATGTAACAAATAATATAACATATGATCTCAGTAGGATGATGTCATAATGAGGTAATAATGTCTGATAATTGTTCAGACATGTAAACAACTTTATTATTGTGGCAAAAATACCCCCAAAATGTGAATTAGGACATCAGGTCCTCTTTTTAAGTAACAGTAACAGTAACAGTTTAGCTGTTGTGTAATCAGTCCAAACATTTATATTCCACCAACACCTCTTCCCCTTTAATGAGTTATTTTTGTATGATGGACATCATACCATTTATGGGGAGAATTAGCCAGCGCTTGTCCAAGTGATTTGTGATTTGCTTGTAAATGTCGGGAATCAGTAAATTTAAGTGGAACTTTTGTTTTATTATCATTATGATTATTATTATTTTCTTGTAACATTTATTGTGAAAATCTATTGTAATCATCTTTGAGTTCAAACACTGCAGTTGGACTGTTGTTGTATTCTGATAATTTTGAGGAACATAATAATGTGTAGTCATGCTTTTCTGTAAGACGATGCAACAAGAGGACTGTAAACTATAGTGAACCGCACCAGGAAATACAATAAATACATTATATTCATTAATAAATGAATATAAATAAAAGTAAATAATAAAAATAAAAGTAGCACTAAATGTATCTTCACTGAGATGATTCCTCTGATCTTACTGCTGAAAAACACATTAACTGTCACTCATACTCGCTGTCAGGCAGACTCACTTTGAGCCACTCTTTTTAAGTTTGAGTCCCTGACTGGAGTTGGAGTGGTCTAAAGGGGAGAGGGAACGGGTCGGTGCCGGGTGAGGTTCACTGCTGTACGGGGGCAGCGCTCCCGAGACGTGGCTGGGACCAGAGTGGAGAGGAGGAGGGACCACCGAGGAGGTGTTGAGGGGGCCATTCAACGCTTCAAGGAGAGACACTGCTTCGTAGCCTGGAGGGATGTGCTCAGACGCCTGCAAACAAGAGAGGACGGGACACTGGTGAGTTTAATGGGACTGGGAATGATCAATATTTTACATATACATTTCATCTTTCATGTGTCCGTCTCACCGAGTGTTCCTCTGAGTCAGAGGTTTGTGAAGTGATGACGGGGTTAAAGCTGGTAGGTGAAAGAGGGCTGAGCTTCTTCCTCATGGCTCGGATCTGCAGCAGAGCTCTGAACGCTTAAAGAAAAACACGGAAATAATAAAAGAATAAAAGAGATTTAAATAATCTGTACACACATATATATATTAAATATAATTAAACAAATTTTAAAAAGGTGAAAAATAAAATGAAAAATTAATTGTTTTTGTTTTTTCAATTAAGAAGCTATTTACTAAAATTTCACATATATGAACATATAGTTGCATAAAGCTCTGTTACGTAAGATCAGATGCTGGGCTGTTTTGACGCATGTTGTACAGATCTAAAAAGAAACGGGGTGTGAATGAAAAGTGTTTCCTGCTGCTGAACATATGTGAGGACCATATGTGAGGAATAATTAAATAGCCTGATTTTATCAACTGAAAAATACTGTAAGTGTTGTAAGTGTTGGAGATTATAACATTTAAACACCTTTGACAAGCTTATTACTGCAAACAGATAAAAAGATAATACATCTATTCTTGACTGAAGCTGCTACAAGACATTTAAAGTCAGGAAAAATGAGCAGGAGCTAACTGCAGGAAGCAGCCTGCCTCTCTCACTCACTGTCTCAGTCTGCTGTGGTCTCTCCCTCCCTCTCTGTGCCCATTAAAACAATGCGGCAGATTTTATACCTGCTCTTTCCAGATGTTAAATTTTAGACGCAGTTTCCTCTGCTGCAGCGGCCAGTCAGTGGTGATAAATCTCTAGCATTTGCTATTGTTTAAATTTCCCATATTTTGCACCTCTGTACAGATACACCTTAAAATACATATTGCTGTGCCACTAGTCCCATTGTATGTCATCAATGTGGTGCAAAATAAAAACAAACACGCTTCATTGTTTAGCTCCTAAAAATCATCTTCAGTGTACCAAAAGAAATGCACATCTTGTCTCCGGTCTGTAAGATTTAGGGGGTTCCATTTACAGAACATGGCAGAATTCGTGAGGCGAAGAGTATTCAGTTATTTGCATTCTGCAATCTCACCACAAAACACACACAATACTGGACCTTTAAATAATGCATTTTACCCCTACTGACACTCATATCATTTGATTTGGTTTCAAAACATTGTCTATTGTAATAAAATAGAAATTTTAACAGCTGAAGACAGACAGGAAAGAGAGAAAGCAAACCACAGGCTAGTAGACACGAACCCGAGTCACTGCAGCATGGGCGCAACAATATTTTATCATCACTTTTTTAATTCATTCATTTTGGAAAGAAAGTTGTCATTGTTGATGGAAACTCACGCAGTCTGCAGATGGGGCAGCAGTTGGCCTGGTAGCGCAGAGTGTCTGCGCAGGCGTTGCAGAGACACAGGTGTCTGCACGGCAGGATGAGTGTGTCGCGTACATCCGACAAACACACCACACACTCAGCACTGTTGTCACTGATCTCATCGTCAGCAACCTTGAAAGAGAAAAACAGATTTTTCCAGGTCATTGATTTATTTATACTACTACTGCTGTGTCGCCTCTGATGCAACCAAAGAGGAGCAGACAGGAAAAGTGCTCGTGTCATCTGATATTTACCTTTGATTCTTGGCTGTTGTATTTGTTCTCTATCCCATAGATCTCCTGCAGTAGATAGCTCACTCCATCCACCTGAGAGAGAGGAACATAGTGAAGAACAAAGGCGGCAGGTCTCATGGGCCAGTCGTAATGTTCAAGAGGGAAATAAAGCTTTGGTGTATCATTTGTCTTTCAAAGGCATAAATGTTACACAAAGGGAGGAAGAAAGAGAGAGAAGAAAAGCAGGAGTATTCACCACTTGTTTCTGCTTCAGAGGCTTCACACAGTAGCTCCCGTCCATGTGCTGACAAAGAACAGTATATTAGTTTATTTTGCATGAACTGCAGCTTGTTTTTGTTGTTAATTCACACACGCAAACCCCTACATATTTACTTGTAGGGTGCAGGAAGCCCTTTATTTTTTTATTCTTTTGCGTCGTCTTTATGTGACCGACACTCGACTGAACTGTAATGCTGCGTAGACGACCTCTGATGTTCCAGCATATTCGAGGTCAGAAAGAAGTTTTGCCTCCGCTGCAGCATTCTTAAAGAAATGAGGGATTGGAGTACATGCAAATGAGCACCCAGAAAAAAAAAGAGATGTTTTAGTAGAGCAACATTTTTTTTGATTATTAATCATTCTCTCTTGTAGCGCGTTAACCTGGAACAGAGGCTTTCAAACAGGGAAGGGAGATTAGAGGGAGAGGTGTGAGCTAATGATACTGTGTCGGGTGAAAGAAACAGGTGCATGCTGGTCTTCCAAAGACAACCAGAAGTTAGTTATTGTAGTTTATTCTGCTGATTTGGCCCATTTGACAACATGGTCAGCATTTGGAGCTGCAGCTCTGCAACTCTTTGGATTTGACCGAATAGATATGAACAAAGACATGTGAGTACAGTGTTTCGGGATTCAGTGTGACCTACAATTTTTAAGCATATCATCATATCTGAATAAATGTCCATAGATGCACTTAGTATGGAGACTCTGGTTTTAAGTGTAGAAATGTGAATCTTCACATTTTTTAGGTTTTCTTCAGAATAAAATGATCTAATGCGAGCTGCTGTACGTCTACAGGTACATCTCAGTTACTGCTAATAGCTAATTCGACATGCCAAAATGTAAACAAATATCAGCCAAATAAAAAACAGGGATCAAGTTTTAGCCAACGGTGTAACTGGCTGTATTCACTGCAACATTATACATCATGTTTACATCCCCCAGAGCATTAAGGGAACTGAAATTCCAAAACCTAATATTATTATGATATGAGATTAGATTCTCTGGGATTTTGGTTACTGTAATATCATGGTTCTGGATATCTTGATATGTGATATTATTTATCACAAATGTTCAGAAGTGATCAATTTCAAAGGGATTTAAAATGAACTGTTCTTCCAGTCACAGTCTCAACATGTGACTGACGATCCCTGGCTCCTCCAGCCTGCGAATCTACCAGCTGCTTACATATTTTATCAGCAATTGGCTCGTCTTAATTCTGTGCCCTGATTACAAATACACAAAATTTTACCTTTCAAATTCAAGATTCAGTAATCACAGCGCTGTCTTTACACTGTTATAAGTTATCCCAAATTCACAGATATTAAATGTACAGAAATACCCTTTTGAACATTTTCAAAGCTGGTATCAGTAAAGTGATTCAAGAGTTAGTGAAAGGTTTCCATGGTGATACATCCTTTCAGCTCTGTCCGAGAGTCCTGTTAACATAACATGCAAACATATTGTGCCTGCTAAAATGCTGGCGCTGATAACGAGCGTCTTTCTTACCTTTTCAAATGTTGCCAGCAGTATGTGAGAGTGGCCTAAATGTTCTGAAAAGATAAAAGACAGTGGACACGTGTTGGCTTAAAAGATTCTGCAGCTCTATTTTCACGTCAGACCATCGGTGTGATAAATACACAGTAACTCACCTTCCCCCTCGTCTACAACAGCCTGCACCACCATGGGGAAAATCTCTTTGTCCATATCGAACAGCAGCTGAGAAGAAAACAAGGAGGTGAGAAGAGGAACAGAGCATGTGTCTGTGTGCGACATGTATGAAGTGGTTTTACAACACAGCCTCGTGCATGTCATCTCTCTACCTCCTCGTCAGCCCACTCGCTGAGGTTGACAGTGTGTGAGGGCAGACAGAACTGCTGGCACACTCCCCTCTTAAAATGCACCGTCTCAGACTGCAGAGAGCTGTCCTGGGGCAGGTAACTGCAACACACACAAACACACACACAGTTAGTCAATGCACAAAGCTACAAAACATACATTGGCCAACTGCTATCAATACTTATACCTGGTGCAGGCATTTGTTGATTACAGATGCATATGCGTGCATTTGAATTGTTATTTCTGTTTAAATAAGCAGTTACTAGTGTTGAACATCTTTTCTGTGCAGAAGTGGAAGATAGGGAACCTCTGCTTGCATCATGCATCCTGTCTGAACAGAGTTAGATTGACAGACAGCTCTTTACGTAACATATGCAAATACTGATATGTAGTGTAAGATATGTATAAGATATTCCAGGCCACGCTGGCATAACTTATGAGTGTCTGCATGAATATTTATGGAAACGTTTTCCTCTTCCAGACTTCTATTTCTGTCAATTAAATGTCGACTGAAGGTAGCAGATGTCCCTCTTTTCATATTCACGAAGGATGATTCAACCTTTTCTCTACCAGTGCTCACTCACGCTCTCCCTTTTCCAAATTCAAAATGTGTAGCAAAAGAAGATTAACTTTATTCATCTCTCAATGGGGGAAATTTCTTTTTTTCACTCCAGTTTTATACATATAGGCCCAAAATACACCCACACACCCAAAGGGCTTATAGAGAGCCACACAGCAGCGCCCTTGGAGCAGTTAGAGGTTCAGTGCCCAGGAGGTAAAACTGGCACCTTCCCAGCTACCAGTCCACACTCCTGAACAGATACTCATTGGGATCATTTTTTATGTAACATAACTTACATTGAGGATTGCTGTGGCATTAGTCTGCAGACTGCTGTGACTGAATTAATGCAACTGAAAGCATCTATATATTTTTTTATATGCATTTATTATGACTCATTTATATCTAGTCGATACCAAGCTTAGAGAGTACTCTACTGATTAGCCTTGTATTCTAATGCAATTCTAATACTTCCCAAGACATGTAAACAGACAATTGCTGGAGTTAACTTTTGTTACGCTCGACTTGCTGTCTCTTGAGGAAACAGTCTGACAGGTAAGTGTCTTGCAAGGAAGTGTTTAAGGTTGCAGCAGCTGTAGACAAATTACTGGTGCAAAAATATATATTTTGGGGAGACTTTATTTTAAGAAACAGCTGAGGAGTGACAGGACGTTGCGGATGAGAGGAGGGCTGATATGGAGGGCCAGGACTGTGATCGAACCCAGGCTGCTGCAATAACTGAGCCTTTGTCCATGGGGTACATCCACCCACAGTCAAAAGACATGCAGGTTAACTGACCGCAGGTGTGAATGTGACCGTGAATGGTTGCTTGCCTCTATGTGTCAGCCCTGTGATGAACTAAACTGGCTATTTCAATCCAGGGTGTACCCCACCTCTTACCCAGTGTCAGCTGGGATTGGCTCCAGCACCCCTGATATGGAAGAAGGATGGATGGATTTTCAACATTTCAACATTTGAGTCTAAAAACCTGTTTCCACTTACACTGGCACTCCATTATGAAACTCCTCCATGGCCTGGTAGTAGATAGTTATGGCCACCTGTGTGTCGGCATCGAAGGTAAACTCTATGTTGTAGCAGGCCCTGTTCTTGCCCGCCGCCTCGTCTCCTGGCAGCTTCAGGTCCTCGCTGCACCTACGAGTGGCAGAGGTGTGTGGTGGAGGAAAGAGGAGACAAGGACGAGGGAGAGGGCTTTTAAGGTAGAGAACAGAAATCTGAGCTCATGGAGAGAGGGCATATAAAAGCTATGTTGTGGTTTAAGCGACAATAGTCATATAGTAGTCAACATGGTAATTTCTTTAGGTCTTGTGTGTGTTTATCCTGTTTTCAGGGACATGTTTCCACATTTGTTTTTACTGAAATTCTTTCATGAGAATAAAGTTTGAATTACAAGAACAACATGCATGATTTAACACTATCCCTTAATTTAGCTGTTGTGCTTTGCTCTCCAAAAATAGCTCAGTGGACATGAAATTAGACAGTGGTGTGATGAGGGGTTATGTATATGTTTAGGTGGATCAGGGTGCGTACCGTACGAGCCGCAGCGTGTCCTTACGGATGTTTATAAGGCTTCGTAATGTCTTTACTGGTTCCTGAGGTGGAGGGGCTGCGTACGGGAACTGAAAACAAAAAGAAAACAAATTATAGATGTAAAATGCAAGTTAGGAGACTGAAGAGTAGTGGCATTCATCTTCCCTCAACCGCCCCGACATTCCTCTCGTAACCGCAGAGAGTTCAGGGTTACACAAGGTTTAACCTTAACACAAACGTGTTTCGGTTGGTCAGCACTAGCAAGATCCGTGCTGACAAGTGCTGAGCCGGAGCAAAAAATCTGCCCAGATTGTGTCTTTCCAGGGACGAGGCTGACACTTCAGACAGTGTTTGGCACATTTCTGCACACACAGGGACCACAAGAGTGTAAAATAGTCCAGGGTCAAACAGTGCCTGTCTTTATTTCAAGCTGGTTAAAAGGAGCAGAGGGTGAAGTTTAACGCATCAGGAGAATTTTGATAGCATAAAGTCACAGATAAGGATGTGACCAACTCAATCTTAAGTGATAAAAAACAACAACATTAAAACTCCGGAGTAAAATCGACACGTAACCTTTACACTTGACCAACTTCAGTTCTCAGTTTGTTGTGTGTTTGAAGCCAGAAGCTGCTGACTGAGCGTAAAGGGAGAGCCGAGGTGGTTTGAGGATCACTGGAGTAGAAACATGCAGGATGTGGTCAGATACCTACACACTACAAACCTTCATCTGTGTGTGTGTGTGTGTGTGTGTGTGTGTGTGTGTGTGTGTGGCTGTAAATGGCACCATATTCAGTGCGATTACACATCTGGACTCAGCAGGAGTCACGCCTGTAAACTACACAAACAAACACACACGCGGAGTAACAGATGCTGAAAAGAACCATTCATTAGGAAACTCAGACAACACTGCAGATCTTATAACGTATAAAAAAAAAAAATCACACGAAACAGCAGAGCAACACATGCT
This sequence comes from Larimichthys crocea, assembly GCF_000972845.2. Taxonomy (NCBI): domain Eukaryota; kingdom Metazoa; phylum Chordata; class Actinopteri; family Sciaenidae; genus Larimichthys; species Larimichthys crocea. The sequence continues at coordinate 23,707,826 of NC_040011.1, forward strand.
GAGACTAAAATAAAATCATTAGACTTCTTTCCTTTTAAAATACAGGTGAGTGAAAGTAGATGTTGATGTTGTTGGATGATTTCAACAGAACTAAAAGTTTATTAGCAGCTCTGTAAGGCTGTACTTAAACACAGCTGCGTTTTGAGCTAAATGCTAATTACAGCAGTAAAGTATAATGTTTATCATACCCCATAGTTTAGCATGTTAATATGCTACATTCAATATTTTGCCAAAAGGACCTAACTCATGTCCTCATGTGTTTGTTTTTCTTTTAATTCACTTTAAATAAGGAATTAAGAATACTATATTAACTAACCTAAAAAAATAAAATATGATTTACTACCTCTCTTATGTGTTTGATTTTCCCATGATGATGATCCCCAGATGTGACACTCAGCTGGACCTTTCTCTAATTAATCCATTTATTAAAAAACTATGTAAAGCCACTAAAACCATCAATAAGGTCACTAAAACCATGGGTTATTTCACTAAAATGACGGCTAAAGTGACAGAAATTGTGGATAAAAATCACTAATACTATAGGTAAAGTCACTAAAATGATAGGTAAAGCCATAGGATCACCAAAGTCAGTGGATTTCATTCTCTGGGGACCATTAATATCTGTAGAAAAATTTATGGCAATTCATCCAATAGTTGAAATATTTTAGGTAGAATGGTGGAGAAAATGGTGGATCAACTGGCATCGCCATCACTAGAGCTGCTAACATTGCTAAAAATCCATTTTGTAAATCCTGTGCTTCACACGGGAGCTCTGAAAACCTCTAAATATAGCCCCGTCCATTATCATATTTGTAGAGCGGTGGCAGTAGACCGAGAACACAACAACTGTGGTTGGTTTCATGATTCCACAGCACCATCTGCTTAAAAACCACCAAACATTATATAACGCTGGTAAAGCTTCAGTCACACATACATGGAGAAAAAAAAAACGCACCATCACCAACTGAATTCTGTGCCCACAGGAGGATTATAAACACCCACATAATCAGAAGAAAAACTGCACTCCTAATTTTAGCCCCAGTCTAGACAGAAACAGCAGCGCTACTGAGATTAGTACACATAAGGATGGAGCAGAGTCTCTCCATATCAGCTTTACTTAGTCGAATAGTTAAACTCCCTCCAAGCTTTTCAGTCTGTGTCAAATTCTCCCGTTCCTCTCCGGACTTGAGCTTTTTTTGATCTGCAGCTCTCATTAGTTTGACCTTCAGGTTCATGATTAGGTTGAACCAACCCTAGGGAGGAAGAGTCAAGCTTATCAGCCTCTCTGTACGTGGAGCCAGCAGACTGTCATTTCACTTTTAATTAGTTTGACAGGATGAGACGTTGAAATAAATTTCAATCAGTCACAGTCTGAGCTTGTTAATTGCCTCTGAGGGAGCCAGGCCTGCAGAAATGTATTAATTTCTGTTTAATAATGAAGAGGGAGATTTTGATGCTGGAACAAGCAGTCGACTAATGAATTAGCTGATCAACACAAAATTATTTTTTAAAGACAAGTCATCTATCAAGCAAAAATGTCATAAATGTGCTTTTATTCCCCTTAAATATAAGAATGTTCTGCTGTTCTGTCATTGTAAATTGAATATCTTTGGTTTTGGAGTGCTGATCAAATAAAACAAGTAGTTTAAGGCCTGTAAATTTGTGATTTTTCACTGTTTACTGATCAGAAAATAGAATGAAAATACTTTTTGTTTTGTTAATTAGTTAGGCTAAGAACCTTTCTTTAATCATCCTACCTTTTGTTTAATCTTGTTAAGTTAGGTTAAGTTTTATGCCAACATGGCTGAGAAGAAATTATAATTTCTTAGAATTTCTGGGCTAAATCCATCCACTGAGCAAGATCATGAGATGTAATTGAAAGCTCCAGAACAACAGACCTTTTGACATTTAACACAGCTGTTAGTGTGTGAGAATACCTACCGCCACAGGTCTGGTCCCCAGGAAGTTAAGGTCTGTGTTTTCCCCAAACAGGTAACCCTCCGGATGGGTGGAGTCAAACTTCTCTCCCCCCATGATGAAATGGCTGGCAAAGTAACTACCTGCAACAAAGAGTGAGACTCACTTTTAAAAACACATTTAATTCAAAATACTTCACATCATCTGAGAAAACAAAAAAAAAACAATGCTGCACAGTGTGGTTAATTAAATGTATAAAAAATCCATGCTCAGTTATTTTTATATTCTGTCACAAAGCCTCATTTATAGATCATTTAATCAAGTTAATACTCTTTGTCATGAGACATTAATTCACTTATACAACAGTTAGGTCCAACCGAGTAATTTGATTGGATAAGAGTCGTTCCATGTTGCATGGCAACAGTGCATTCCCAGTCCAGTTGTGGAACTATTAGTGTTGATGGAGCCAAATAAATGATTTAATAAACAAACAAATCATAATCTGTTGTCATTTATTACTGTAAACGTATAGACAGAGCTTGTAGAACTGTTGTATAAACGCAATACCACACTGCTGTTATACTAAATATCAGCACTGTGATTCGGTTGAAGGCAGGATGCTGCTGGCTTTGCTTCATTAAAAAATGAAATTATCTTGCATTGCAAGAAACATTCAGTTGGTCTTGTGAGTTTTCCTTAAACAGATTTAAAAAAAAAGTGTCTTGAAACATGACACAATAAGGCAAATCTTTGCACTAAGAACATAACACTTGATTCTAGTAAATTATTTATTTATTAGACTGGCTTCTGAAACCTGAAGCCTTAATCTCCAATCTTTTGAGATATTTAGAAAGTGAAAAAAAAAAAATCACTGTAAGTTGAATAAATGGGAACCGTTGTACATTTCTTACACATTTTTTTCACTTGTTATTAGAAAATAAGATTTAGGATCCAAAAACTGACAGATAGACTGTTAGAAACTGAGATGTTTTGCAGTTAATCCTACCCATCTTGCACATTTCCCTTAAATATTTGAACTATTTAGCTGGCTAGCGTCATCGACAGATACCTCTAGTGACTGCAAAAGGCAAATAATCTCATATGTCTCAATCGAAAGCAACAACTGGTGAGCTGTACAGGAGTTTATCCTCAAACTGTTTGGAATAACATGCAGGTAAGACTAGAAATGACATAAAAGGAGTAGAGTTGTTTTTCTTTTCATATTTCAAGAAGCCCTAAAAAAGGATTGGTGAGTTGTTGGGTTGTTATTGGCCTGCAACTTGTCCACATGTTTACCAAGACTTTGGGTTGATGACAACAAGACTAAATAGATGTTGTGCCTTTTAATCACAGGTTGAGCTAATATCATAAGACTGTAATGGTGGTTCGGAGTGTTTAAATACATGCTGGACAGGCCAGTCATGTATCAGCTGGTCTTCTTTCACACGTATTAATGCTGGAGAGGAGGTAGGGTTTGGATGCCCCGACCTGAAAGCTATTCACGATGTAGAAAAATCCATAACATGACAAATCATGTGCTAAAAAAAGCCCAGATGGCGACGCTCTCTCTTTCCACCTCTCTCTTCATCACCTTATTATTATTTACAGCAGGTGGGAGAGGCGAGCTGGGCCAAGGCTTTGTCACCAGATCCAAGAAACAGGAACTAGGGCTGACAGATCGGTTTCACCAGCAGTCTTTGCCACCACCTTCCAACCACCACCACCACCACTTCCCCTCCAGGCTGCAACCAGGACTGTTATCTGATAAATTCAGACAGCCTGTGACTGATTCAGCTAAACTGTGGTGAGAGAGGCACTAATGGCAGCCGCAAGTCAACAATATTTCTTCCCTTCCATCCTTTCTTCAATACATAATATAACTGTAAATCTAAGATATTATTATGATATCAGAATATTGCCTAACATATCACATCTGACTATAATAAAAGTCTTATATTCCCAGATTCTGTTCCTCATTTTGTAAGACATTTTGATTTACTTTATGTCTTTGCTTCAATGGCATTGAAAAGCAATAACACTATTTCTTCACAATGCGAATGATAATATTGGATTACTGCTAAACCCTGACCCCTGACAGTGCTGCAATCAAAAAATGTCACACAGAGGAAGAAAAACAAGACTGATTCAAAACACACGGGTCAGCTTGAGGTCCGATGGACAGTTTGTGAGTCAGGTTTGTTTTTGTTTGAAAGGTTTTGAACCTTTAAGGCCTCTGAACGTACCTGCAAACAGTGGTACAAGAATGTTGCCTTAATAATACATTTTTAAAAAATGGACAAAATAAAGATATCAGTCCTAAAATCGCTGATCAAAGAATGAGTGAACAGGACTAAGAATAAAATTAAGCATACTGTACTATCTGGGTTTCAATTCAAGAATAATAAGTGAGTCAATAAATATGAATTTTTGAAGTAACAATGGCAAAAAAAAGACAGATTTCAGTTTCTGTTCTGGTTCCTAATGTTAGTTTTTGCTGGTTTTCATGATGTTAATAATAAACAGAATATCTTTCCATTTTTGGCTGGTGATCACACAAAACAAACCATTTGAAGATGCCACACTGGGCTCTGGGATATTGTGGTGGACATTTTTCACCATTTCCAAAAGCTATACAGACTTAACTATTAATAAATTCATCAAGAAAATAACTCAAAGATTGATGGATGAAAAAGATCATTAGTTGCAGCCCTTGCGTTGAAAATGACTTTTGAGAGATCTATTACAACTACGTCCATTTAAAAAATGACTAATCATTTATTCATTTCCAGCCTCTAAAATATGAAGATGTTCTTTTTTTATCATTATAAATTTTAGATCTTTAGTTGGACTCCCTATTATTATCTCTTCTATTTTGACACAAATAATTTAAAAAATGAGTGGTATTTTAAATAATAAAAAAAAAAAACTGATTTAAACTTCTCTACTGCTGATGGTGATGTTGTTCATCATATTTTCATCCTCTTAGGATCCATCATTCCATCATGACTTATTTATTTTGCAGACAGACTGGAGCTGTTGTGATGCCATCAAATCCAGCTCCCCTGCTGCTCATAGATGCAACAACATAAAAGCAATAATATATATATATATATGTATATGTGGATAGTCACATTCACAGTGCAGATAACAGAGAGCCCACAGTGCTGCAGTGGCTTGAAACACAGGATGAAATGTGATCAATAAAGTCAAAGTTATATATATTGAGAGCCAAATTGAGGCATTGAGTCCTCCCTTCTTCCCACAGGTAGCTCCCCCAGGTTGAAGGCTCAGACGCCCTGCAGGCCTGTCAGCTACAAGGTATGATGATGAAGGTGATGTGTGTGTGTTTTTTTTATTTATTTTTTATTGAACCCCCCTACATAAAGCACCAAATAAATCATCTGCAGTGAAGGTTTGAGGCATGTGACTGATACCCGCCCCCAGTGTGACCTGTTGTTCGGTGACTTACCAGATTTCGGTGGATAACGGTACACCGAATTGGACGGTATGTCCACTTCTTCCACGCCTATGTTTTGTCTGCTCGTTAAAGCTCCCATTTCCAGTCAAATAAAGACCACACGGGTTAACGGGCATAACACTTCAGGGGGCTTCGCTTTGTTGTCGTCCGCGGCCGTCTCTCCGTTTTAGTCTCTATCATTTAATCCAGTTCGTGCTGCCCTGTCCATTTTCTGTCGGGTCCAAGCCCCGTCGTGAATGTGACCGTCCTGGGGATTAGTTCTCCTGGCTGTGGCTTATCCCTCCCCGGTCAACAGTGCAGCTCCGTTTTGAGGCAGAAAACATCCGTTGTAGTCCCTTTAATAACGGATAAGCACTCTCATGGTACGCCACAACCGAGCTCTCTACGAGCGAAATCTCTCCTGGTGCTTGCCTCTTTTTTTTCTCTTCACTTCACGGGTATAGTATGTGCTCCCGGTTCCGCTGGATGTTGATCACATACCCCCGGTGCTTTTCGTTGCTGGATCCTGTCAAAGAGGTCTGCTGTGGCTCCACATGACGTCAGTCAGGCACAAATCCGGGCCGTGGTTTTTGCGCAGTCCTCCTCTCTCCGGCAGCAGCAGCAGCAGCAGCTAGTACCCGACCCGATTTGTAACGTGACCTTCCTACGCCAAATGTGCGAGTAACGGTGACTGCAGTGCAGAGAGGACGGCTCTGCGTGGATCACAAAAAAATAAAATAAAATAAAATAAAACGGGGAAAAAAACAATATTAACCTCCTGGATATGAGCGGAGATGCTAGTAAACCGTTAACAATTTTAGCTTTAACTGACGGTTTTATTTGCAACAAGTAGCGTCATAGAAATCACACTGTTGGAGTTGTGTAGCGACATAATAACTAAAGCAACAATGTTTGGAGTTGATTAAGTATAAAAAATAATAATAATAATGGTGATAAATTGCTAATATTATATGTTTTTTTGTTAAATTAAGAGGAACAAAGGCGGAATAACGCTCCGGTATGGCCGTTAGTTGCGCCTCCGAGTTGCTAGGAGGCAGTGTAACGGTTGAAGAACTTTTCAAGCAGCCAATCAGAGGAGGCCAACGGTGGGGGCGCAAAGAAAGGGGAAGAGGGGGAAAGGAAGCGTTATTGCCGCCATTTCACGTGAAAGCAGCGCGGTAGGTACGATATCCAGGGCCAAACAATTTAAAAAATCAGGTCCAGTTTGAGTTTAGTAAACCGACTGGATATTTGTAAACTATCAGTAACCGTTTTACCTAACGGAAGAGCCTACCGAGGTTCGTCTTAACTGGCCTGTTCGGTTGCTTTGAAGGAGACGAGAATGAGCTACGGAAGGCCGCCGCCAGACGTCGAGGGGATGACCTCCCTCAAAGTGGACAACCTGACTTACCGAACTTCCCCGGAGACTCTGCGTCGAGTCTTTGAGAAGTACGGACGTGTTGGGGATGTCTATATCCCCCGCGATAGGTACACCAAGGAGAGCCGCGGGTTCGCTTTCGTGCGGTTCCTCGACAAGCGCGACGCCGAGGACGCCATGGACGCTATGGACGGCGCGCTGCTTGACGGGCGGGAGCTCCGGGTGCAGATGGCCCGCTACGGACGACCTCCGGACTCGATGTACAGCCGGAGAGGAGCTCCGCAACGCAGATATGGAGGGTACGGACGAAGGAGCAGGAGGTATATTAGGACATTAGGGGGATTACTGCTAAGATGAGGAACTTGGGTTAGTGAGGCGCATCCAACATTTACTACACCAAAGTAGTATGGAAAAAAGGTAGTTATTTAAAACTGCACCTTATTCTGCATGAACATGTGATGGCTGCATCTATAATGGGTTTAATGACGTAAGAGTAGTTATCCATTAGGTGGCTGTTCATTAATACATAGATAATTACACCTGTCATTTGTTTTTGTTTTTTTTTCTGTTTTATTGATCTGTATCTCTCTCTGACCACCACCAGCCGTTCAGCCAGTCCCCGCCGCCGCCGTCGAAGCCGAAGCCGCTCCAGGAGCAGAAGCCGTTCCCGGTCCAGGAGCCGCCACCACTACAGCCGCTCCAGGTCCCGCTCCTACTCCAGATCCAGGTCAAGGTCCAGGTCCAAGTCGAAGTCCAAATCCAAGTCCAGAACCCCCAGGCGGAGCAAGTCAAAGTCTCCTTCCAGGTCCAGATCCCGCTCCAGGTCCAAGTCAAGAAGTCGAACCCCGCCATCCAACAGGGGGTCCAAGTCCAGGTCCAGGTCCAAATCCAAGAGTAGGCCTAAATCTCCAGAGGACAACGGCGCAGAGTGTTAACCCAAACTTGGACACAATATGACGGTATTCAGGGGAAAGGGTGGATTATATTTCCTTCACATATTATAATCTTGAGGTGGCTTTCTGTCATCACTTGGGTTGGTATTCTGCAGTCTTGATGCTACGTTAGACATTTTCACGCAAGCAACAAAGTCTGCAGAATCCTGAATGTTTTTTTTTAGAAATTCAAATAAGATTGGGACTGACTGTCGTCTACAGTCCCGGCTTTGTGTTTGCTTTACTTTGCCTGTATTCAGCCAACCTAAAGCACACACGGGCAACATTTGGGTTGATGTGACCTACTGTATCATAAAAATGGGGGGTTATTGATCACATTTGTACTCATGTCAGTGTGCATGGGAGGGACATGGGGTGCTTCACTCGAAACGTTCACCTAAATGTGGAATTCTTTCCTCCAAGCTGCGGAGTCCTGTTTGCAAAGGGAGGAGGAGGAGGAGGAGATGGGGTTGTGGCAGTGTGAGAGCAGTTAGTGTGTGACCCGCCCATGTGACCTGCCTGTTGCTGAGAGCGATGGCAGTTGCTAAAGGAGCAGGTCACCAAGGCAACGGTGGTTGCTATGGAGCAGGTCGTCATGGCGGTGGTTCGGGCTGTCAGTTGGTGTATGAGTTGGTGTGGTGAGGTACGTTCGCGGGGATCACAGGCAGATGCACTGAGCACTGTTCCCGCTACCCGTGCCTGTGGTTTCCTCCGCCTCTCACAAAGGGAACGCACCCCGAGGTTTGTTTTTCAAATATGCCGGAGTGTACGAGTCTTAATGGAGCTAGTTTTTAATGCAGAGGGGGCCAAGAAAGGTGTGTAAACAAATGTGAAAAGTGCTATAAATGTTAGGTATAATACACGAAGATGGATGCCCCCCGAAGGAAAAGGCAGTTTGATAAATGTTCAGTGTCAGGGTAGATGATCAGACCAGTATTACATTTAAATTCCAGTCAGGAGTTAAGATGGCTGCTTTTTGTTTTTGCTCTTGTCAACTCTGTTCTGTCTTTCCTTCCAGATCTCAGATGATTGAGCCTTTGCTGAGGACATCAGGAAGAGTCTCACATTGAGCAAGTGGACTCCACTATTACCACTGAATGCAGACTGAAAGGTTATTGGAGCTTGGTCTAAAAAATGTTTTAAATGTTTTATTTGACTTAATTTGCCTAAACAAATTCTGTAATTTTGATGTAAGCATTGTTTGTAAAGTTGAGCATTTTGAAAGGGATTTGTAAGCTGTTGGGGGTTTTCCTTTTTTCTTTTTCTTTAAATTGGGTTTTTTTTGGGCATTTTGGTTACATTTGTAATAAATTCTTTTCTTTCTTTTTTTTAATTAACGCAGATTTCTTTATGAAATCCCTTGTTAAATACTCTTTCTGGTTGATATCTTTAGGAAGGAGTTTTATTTGCAGAGTTGATGTTGGACGTTCAGAGCCTTTACAGCTATGTTATACCACTCTTATTGGGGAAAATGGCTTACTGTACAGTGACATAAAAGCAAAACATTAAAGTATCGCTGTGCCACTTCAATTTGTGACTTGCTAATCCGGCAGCATTGCATTTTCCTTTCTGTCAAATCTCTTTTTTTTTTCTGTCTAGTTAAAAGTTGCTTTCCTATGACTCTAACCCTCTTTCTTGTGTATCTTTTGTGCACTAGGCGCAGTTGTGTAGCAGTTGAGTAATGCTGGTTAGCTGTTAAGATGCGGTGCAGTGCGGTGGTGACATGGTGTGGCGTGTTGCGGTGCTGAGTGCCCGGCGCTGTTCCGGGGCTCGACCCTCCGCTGCCGTTTGCCGGTTTGTAAGCTCACAGGTGTGGCAGATCAACCATCCTCTCCTGTCTTGTGACCTCTCCTTCCCTCCATGTGCTGTACAGATTCTCTCCTCCTTCCTTTTCCTCTTTATTCTCCATCCTCTCCTTTACCCCCCTCCCTCCCTCTGTGGTTTATCCACTGTTTAACTGGTTTTGCTCGCTTTTTTTTTTTTTTTTTTTAAAGAGTCCAGTGTGACTCCTAGTGAAGGGTTTAAAAGGCAGTCCAGGCTGCTTAATGAATAATTTTTGTGTATTGCATTCCTCTGTGAATCTCAACTGTCTTGTAATTTGCTTCAGGTGAATGCGAATAAACATCTTTGTCGTAAGTCGCCGGTGTGAATTTTGTCGTCCTGTCACTTGCAGACTAAAACATAACTGAACTTTCTTCATCACTATCAATAATTCTGTATGTCTCCACCATATGTATGCTCATTAAAGTCGAATACCTGCTACAATATTGTCAAAAATCAAACTTTCATTGTAGGTCCAGTTTATATGAAGCATAATTTTATACAATACATGTAGGAGGTCTGAAAAATGTTGAAGACTCCCTGGTCTAATCTTAGATGGATTAAAGTTTTCTGTTATGGTTGATTTCCATCTTTCAGAGTTGACAAGCCATTTATGAGATCAGTGTAGTGGAGGGGAAAAAAGTGTTGCCTGATGGCTCTACAGTTAATGGTGTTGTACACAGCATGCATGCGTGTGACCAACGACCATATAATGACCCACACAGTGTGGGATCTAAACGCAGACCATCGGTGCTAAAGTTTATCTGTTTAACTAGCGTGGACTCTTCTCGTGCTGCGACTTTATCAGTTTTGTCACAGAGCTGTGATGTTATTTTGAGACTTGGTTTGTACATGTGAGAACTCTGCATAAACAGCTTCATTCAGCGTCTCTCCCTCCCCTCTGGCACCGTGAGTTACCATGGTTATAGGAACGCTCTGAAACTTTGTTAGTTTGACGGTACAAAATCATGAATGTAGCCTGATTGTACCTCAATGCTGAAATATTGTATTATAACATGTAACATGTAAAACCTGAGAGCTTCACTTTAATTATTAAGTATAAGTATGTAATGACAGAAAGGTGAAAGCTCACCATCACTCTCAGACTCTATTTAGTCCTGGTGCTGTTTGTATGATGTATTTTTCTGTTAAATGATGAGGCTCACTTGAAACTATATAATAGTGATTAATGATGAGAAGAAGTAGAAAAATAATTTAAAACAAGCTTTGCAAAAAAAGTTTGATTTCATAGATTAAAAAGACAATAAAGAAAAGTGTGAACAGAACAGCTGTTCAGGTGGGGTGTCCTTTAGCTCAGATGGCAGAGCATCCGCCCCATGTACAAAGGCTCAGTCCTTGCCGCAGCGGCCCAGGGTTCGAATCTGATTTGCAGCCCTTTGCTGCATGTCATTTCCCATCTCTCTCTCTCTCTCCCCCCACATTCCTGTCACTCTTCAGCTGTCTATACAATAAAGCTTGAAAAGGCCAAAAAATATCTTTACAAAAAACAACAGCTGTTCAGATCATCCTCATGTAAAACACTGTTGGTCGAGTATTTAAACTTGATGGCTGCATTAGAGAACATGGTTATGAGTGGAGTGGCGCTGAAATCTTGTTTTTTAGCAGGTGTTAAGTAATGTAACCTGTAACATGTTTCATAAATTCATAAATCAAATTTTTCTTTTATCCATGTAATCTAACCACCAGTGGCATCATTTTAGAAGTGAGGGGGGCAAATTGTTCAGAGGTCTCCTTAGCAGCTAAAGAGCCACATAACCACAAACAGCACAGGACCAGGGAACAGACTTTAGGTCCACTGTCTCCTCTCTCACCCTGCTCTTTTTATTGTGGCAATATGTGCAACAGTCAGCACAAGTTCTGTGCAGAAATTAAGGAGGAGTGGGATTATTCCTAGGAGGTAGAGTAACCAAAAATTAGTCAAGTAAGGGTATTGTTTCTTCAACCCTTACGTAGAAGTAAAAAGTACTCATCCAAATAATTACTTGAGTAAGAGTAAAAAAGTATTTAGTGAAAAAACTACTCACGTACTGTGTAACTTTTGAGTGACCTAACGTCTGATTTATTCATCAGATAACATTAATGCAATCATTCAATTTAAAATGATAATCAGCAAATTCAAGTACTTTAAACTTTAACTACCACAAAAATAAATTAAATCTTTTCAAAAATAACAGTCAAAAGAACACAAATATATTTATATTCTTATTTTCTACCTTAATTTCTAAGTGAGTAATCTTAGAGTAGTCAAAATAGTAACGTAACTCAAGTAAGAGTTTTGTTACTTTATAATAATATTGCCCTGATCTGCCACACCAAAAATACACAAAACAATATTTAATAAACCGTTTCTGATCACACAGACAGCGGTGTTTGTTTGCCGCCTCATCTCTGCCTGCTCATAATGCATTTATAGGCATTATGAATTGAGTGGTCGTAATAGCTGTAAAGGGTGCGGGCACAGATATGGGAAGATACGCCGCGTCTGCTATGCCCATGCTAACTATATATTAAGGAGATAAATACACACAATTGATTAATTAAATTACATTTGGACATTAGAATTCTGTTTTCACATGCTCAGTTTAAAGATCCAACTTACACAAGAGTAATGAAGGAACTTCCAAATCCTCACACATTCACTGAGAGTGGACTATTGCCATCTTGTGTCCAGAAGTTAAAGCAGCATTGTAACTTTCAAAAGAAGACATAAAACTTTGAATTCTGTGAACGTTCTCAGTCATCCATGTCATCTTTCTTCAAAAAGGTTTAGTCTGGGGCAACTGGGAGATCTGTGGGCGTTTCGCCTCACGGGAATATGTGTATTTGTACTAGGAAAGTTTGTAGATCTGCCAATTGCTCCACTTAGTTTGTTGTTGTGTGACAACTATTGCCAGAGTCGATGGTCACCTGAGGTCTGGTGTGGCCGATAGAGAGTCACATGAGGTGAAGTGTGAAGTGCTGTTCAGTCTCCTGGGCAGGGCTGAAAGGACAGCATTGTAGGTGGGGGATAAGTGGTGTCTGAGGCCTCCTCCTCTCTTCAGTGAAGGTTTCTCTACTTTGTACTATGTTACCTTGTAAAAGTAGAGAAACAATGGGCTGATCTACGAGCTTTCCTAGTATAAATAAACAGATTCCCCACCATTTAGTCAGAACTAAGAAGACTCTTGGATGAGAGGCGAAACGTCTTCACAGATCTACAACCAGTTGCCCTAGACTTAACCTTTTTGAAAAAACATAAAACTATGCATTTTAAAAAAACCCAAAAATTAATTGACCTTTCTCAAAGGACATGATATAAGGTAATAAACACAGGTGTTACTAATGTCAGTCAGAGTCTGGGTGTAAAGAGAGAGAACATAATGAGCAGTGGATTGAAGATTTTGAAAGATTTGAAATGATTTATGATTTAGCATGGGCTGTCAAAGGTGCGCTTCAACTACAAATTTGTTTCCTGCAGTAATCCCTTGCACTGTAGTCTTCAACGATCTTAGCTGGCTCGTCACATAAGGTAGAAAAAAAGATTACCTTCACAGCAATCTGAAACCTGAGCTTTTTGCTCATAGAAATTATATACAATAATATATATAATGACCTTGACATCCAACAATGCAATTAATTATAAGTTCAAATTCAAAGTATATTACGTTAAAAATACCGACCGGCCACTTCATTAGGTACATTGTGCAATCCATTGTGATTCAATACAACAACTCTGCGACAAATTCTACTCTTACAAAGCTTATCATTTTTCAGTTTTTGTTGACACTGTCCAAGAGATATTGATTACTATTACGATTAAGTTTTGCAGTGGTGTTAAACTGGACTGCCGTATGTTGAGGCGTTTCTAATATTTTGGCTACCCCATTTACATAGAGGGCCATAATATTAGAAGCACCTCCTAAGAAAATGCCGTCCTGTACAACAAAAGCACCTGCTAAGACTTCAATAATAAACATAAAGACAGGAAGTAAAGGAAAGACTCTAGACTAGGAAAGACATAAATCAGTGTCCCAAAACTCCTCTCCACTACAGTGGCTGCAAAACATGCTAAAAATGTGAAATACTCTATCTGGAGCCAGTGTTTAGTTTGTCTATTCTGGGCTACAGTGGAAACATGGTGGTTCAATGTGGTGGATGCAGTGGAAAAGGCGCGACTTAAAACAAAACACCCTGTGCAAACTTCCAATTGTGAAAACAGCCAAAAGGAAAACTATTTAACTATATTGCATGTTTACATACTTAGAAGCACATACAGTAACGAAAAATGATCTGAGCAAATTAAAAAAGTCCATCTATCCATTATCTGTAACCACTTATCCTCATCAGGATCACGATGGGGCTGGAGCCTACCCCAGCCAGTGGTGATGACAGCCGATCAACTGATTTAGAGCCAGATTTACATTTTGAAGTATCACAGTAATGGTCATACTGAGGCTGTGACAGCTGATCTCTGTTCAGCGTACGTTTGGCCAGACAGGTCAAGTGTCGGGTGACCGATGAGACGCACAGCATTACTGCTGCAGCTGCTGAACAGGTCCGTGAAAGGAGCTTCAACTACTGGATAAACCGGTGAAATCCGTCGGAGGTGTGGTAATGTAATGTTTATTTATATCGTAGTTCCCTCTTAATGTGTAGGAAAACTTTATCTAGTCCTAAGTAGCAGCTAAGTAGAGTTTTGTTTTACATAACATTGCTTTATAGTGTGTACTTTGTTTGGAGTTAATATTTATTTGGTTTATGTTACAATTGTTTATGCACATTTTTAGTTACTTTATGAAAAAAGCATTGTTTTAATATTATATTGTTTTTAAGCATTGATTTAAATAAATACATTTATGTTGAATCAAAGCCAATGTTTCAGTGTATATCTTCATCAGGAACATGAATACTGTCTGGGCTGAAAAACACTTTTTGCACATTTTCAAAGATCACAAGGCATCCTATAGAATGCCACTATTCAGTCACCATCATGTGTACTTTACTCATTTAAATGCCATCTTGTGATTAATTAAAAACACACCTGGCAAAGAACAAATCAAAAAAGTTATGGTTTGTTCTGTTGCCTGGATTTCTGTGTTTTAATATAGCCACAAGATGTTGTTTCAATTAGTAAAGCAAACAGGTAACAATACAGGTGACACAGATGATGAGCGGATGGCTGATAATGTTATTCTATAGGATGAGTTAAGAGCAGTTGAGATTTTTCTAATCTAATTTGTGAAGAGATGAGGACTTTAATCCACTACAAGGAAATGGCTCTTAGAAAAATTGTACCCTATCCTGAATACATTTTACTAAATAACCAGATATACTTGAGGAATATAAATGTACCAGAATAGAGACCTTTATTTAACACTTATGAGACAGGAAATTATGGGAGACAGAGGGTATGTGACATGCAGAAAAGGACTGGGATTTGAAATGTGGTCGGCTGCGTACATGGCATTAAACTCCACTATGCCATGGCCACCCCACACTAGCTTTGTGTCCCATCCTGGCCACCCCGGTAAAAATGTCTTGGATACGCCACTGAGCCCAGCTGACTTAGGGCGAGAGACATGGTCTCAGCGCCAGGTAACAAAAGCAAAACAGTTTGTATTTTCGGGTGATTAAACACTAATGAAAACATAGTTAAAAATATTATATTACATTCCTGCCAAAATATGTAAAAAGAGCCTCAGTTTTTTGTCTGTTTGTGATACCATTCATGTAATTGTTCTTTTTCATACCCTTACTTTCAGTGTTACTTTGGCTTTTCTGTCCCTGTCCCTGAGTCTGTTCTTTGGTATAGCCTAATTATTTTGCTGTTGTGAAGTTTTTTCCACATGTTCTTCTCCAGCATATAGTCGTGGTTTATGTAGAAAACAACCTTGGTTTTAACACCTTTCTCAAAATAGTAGTTGTAGTATTTGTTGTAGTCTTCAGTCATGAAACCATATGCACTCACCTAAGAAGACAAAAACAGAAAACAGGGATTATTAAGGATAAATAACACCAAGAAAATATTTGCTAAAAGAAAAGTTTGACACTTTGAGAAATACACTGACTTGTTTTCTTGCATAGAGTTAGATGACAAGAACAAGACCACCAAAAATTGGAAACCACAGTTGACTTAGCATGAATCCTAGAAACAGGGGCAAACAGCTAGCCTGGCTCCGTACAAAAAACAAAATTCGCCAATCAGCACTTCTAAAACTCACCAATTAACATATTTTTTCTCAGAAACTTTACATAAATGAGATATAACATTATAATAATCTTTATTAGTGCACTTTAGACATGTTGGTAGGCAACTGTGTCCCCTATTTCCAGTTTTTATGCTAAGCTAAGCTAATCGCCAGTTGGCTCCAGCTATATTTTTTACATACTGACATAAAACTGACCTTCTCATCTAACACACCAGAAAAGTAAATAAGCACATTTCCCTGAATGTGACACTATTCTTTTAAGAATAAAAAAAACTAAAGTTTAAAGTTTAATGATGTATACATTTTTGTATACTTCATGTCTACAGAGTTTAAGTAATATTAACTTACAGTGTCACAGGTGTGCAGAGCCAGGAAAAGAGCAAATGCCCCGTTGGTTGGTCTGACTATCGCCCAGTGTGTTGAGTTCAGAATAGCAGACTTTAAGAACCTGTGGGCAGTTAAAAAATGAAGATACACGTATATAAAAAAAATAGCCTTTTACTTACATGACAAAACAAGTATTTAAACAGTGATCTACATCTCATAGAAGCATACAAATGGATTGTTGGACACTGACCTGTTCCGCACGTATCTGAGGAAATCCTGGTGCAGGACGTAGAATCGACTCTCATTGTACTGCCCGGCATAGTACGTCCTTGGCCTGGAGGGTTCGAATACCCAAGTCAATCGTGTTTATCAAAGAAATATATAATGAAAAATTAGATTAGTTAAATCTTATGCTGAAATGTGCGTCAGTACTTATCTTGTGGTGTTGCACCTGACTGTGCTGTTAGCAAAGTTGTTGACTCGCTAGTTTATAGTAATATAAAGTAATAAGTAAGTAGTATAAAGCAATATAACCATAAAAAACACACATAAACAGCTGTCCATATATACCATAGTATTATTACACTCTGAAACCGGAGGCACTAAATCATTAAAGTACCAATTTCTACACAACGTTGCTTTAACATTACTTGTAGCCTCCATTAAATGTGGTAACTGATGCCTGCTTGCCTTCTTGTATTAATTTAGTACTTTCTAAGTAACAAAAACCATTTATTTGCATCAGCTAATAAGACTGTTTCCATAAGCATGGTGACCCGGTGACAGACAGACCCAGTGACCCAGCTGGCAGACCCAGAGAGAGTTGATATTCACCATTTGTTGTGATATGGGCCAGCTCCCTTTTCTCCTTTGAGAAGACCCTCGAGCCAATTGAAATCCCTTATCGCCTCAGGAATCATCACATATTTTATACCCTGCCAAAAACAAGAGGGTGACAGATGAGTGTGTATGTGTGAGTTATAAAACATTACAATATTACACTGTTATCATCTGAGTTTGAGTACCTCATCATTAGGGACAGATGTGTATCCATACTTCTTGAATAAATACAGTGATGTAGTGATGGAGAAAGACGTGTGAACGTACACAGATGTTCTGTTTCCAACGTGTTCCTCATGACCTTTAAGGACTGCACCGTTCATCCTGCCGCACAAACACATCCAAACATGAGAGTGACCTTCACCAATCAATCAATAAATCAATCCAGGTACTTTGGCTTCCTCCAACAGTCCAGAGACATGCACTTAACAGGTTAATTGAAAAGACTATAAACTGTCCTTAGGTGTGGATGACTGTTTATTTCTCTGTGCCCTGTGATGAACTGGCTCCAGCCCAATCCTGATAAGTGGTTACAGATAATATTGTATGATCCAACATAGTCTGACTCCAGTTGTTAGCAGCTGCCAGTTAACTCACATGCAAAACAGATTACAGTCAAACAGCCTTTGATCACAAGGCAATACAAGGTATTGCTAGGCATATATACAAGGTGTGACTGGGCATACATCCATTTCTTGTTACCACTTATCCATATCAGGGTCACAGGAGGCTGGAGCCTATCCTAGCTGGCATTGGGTGAAAAAAATTAGAACAGCTGCAGAACAGGGAGCAGTCACACCTACGAGCAATCTAGAGTCATCACTGTACTACTTCACTGCATTTTGAGAGAACCTATGCAGTCACACGTAGACATAAGATTAGATTAGATTAGATTACATTAACATTTACTGTCATTGCACAAAGTACAAGTACTAAGACAATAAAATCTAACCTGAGGTCTAACCGAATGTGAAGTTCAAAAGGTAATAATAATATAATAATAAGAAGAAGAAAGGATTATATCACTCTCTTGACTAACAATGATAAATCTTTAGTCCTGTTTATAGACTTATAATCATTAAATGACATAGAGTATCTTCTGAAATGGACGGCCGCACTTCTGTTGGGGTTTGAAACATTGACTAGAATGACTACAATTGGCTGCGATAGCTGCAATGCGCACGGAAAGTGCTGCATGCGTTCCTGGTTGAATTTGGCCTTAAGATGACTGATCTCATGGGTGACATGAAGGAGCTGCTGTAAAACTGGTTTTCAAAAGGAAAAAAAAAATCTTGGTTTTGTTGGATTCTAACACACATAAGGCAGATTTATTCTCTTCGTCATTCTTACCGAAAAACGTAATCATGGGCATCAATTTCTTTCCCCATTCTCGAGCCATTTAGGATCCCTGCAGTGCCCACCACAGCACAGCGCACACATCCATCACCACCAGGCTTTGGAAGCAATAGTGGCTCTTTTGGCTTTGGGATCAACTTCACTGAAGCCATCACATCTGCAAACCAACAAAACAAAACAAATCAAACCCAGGACGCTGGAGTTAAGTCTTAGCGCATAGATCCATTCACTCCCAACTAAAACTTAATGGTTTATTGCTGAGACTCTCCGTCTGACAAAACTAGGGTATTAGTTGTAAATATGAACACATTTAGCATAGTATTATAATGATCAGTTTTAACTTTATAATAGCCATCCAAATAACATTTATAGATGGCTTGGTCCATATAATTTTAATAGATGTTTTACAAAGAATTTCTTAAAGGTTTACAAATAGGTAACACATATTAATATAATAATATAGTATACAAAATGTGTTTGCAACAATAAACAGATACAAATCTCTCTTATCCTATGATACAATATATAATTAGTAAGATAAAATTATAGCATTACTAATAATTGGTAAACATTAAATAAACAAGAAATTCTAAATAATAAAATGTAGTATTTATTAAATTTACCTCTCAAAGAATCAGTTTTGTGCTGTGCTGTTTTGCCGAGTTGGCACTTTGTATCTGTCTCACAAAGATACACCTACCAGCATACTTATACTCCATGAAACCAAAGGGGTTGTTGAAATGTGAAAGCCGGTTCCACTCGGTCAGGTTGATATTGTCTTTATGAAGAAACAGGCGTATGTTTGGAAGAAAAGCTTTCCTGAAGCTCTCATCCTCAGAGTTTCGCAGAGACTCTGCACACGTCTGAGAATGTAGGATAAAAATATTAAATTATGAAATAAATATAAGATTAAAAAAAATAAAATAAAAAAACAAAAAAAATGTATTTCTGCAGTGTTCACCTGGCTAAAACCATTGTATTTAATGCAGGCATGTCCAAAGAAGCTTAATTTTTATAATTTTTATAATATATTATTCATGGCCTGCTGGGATTGTCAGATATTATATGGCCACATTCAAATTAAGCATTTGAATGTGCTAAACATTAAACTCTCAGGACATAGCTGCTGGTGTTACCTGTAGATGTGGCACAGAATGTTATTCTGAATGATCTTGTTAAAGAGAAGAGCAGCAGTGATGTTTAAAACTTAAATTTCAACAGACTTTGCATTACTCATAATAAGTAATGTTTAAAATGAACATGAGGTTAAGATTTGTCTCAACTTCATTGCAATTTATTCTTTGTGATCTGACTTCAGATGTTTGGTTTTTAGATTTGTTCACGTCTGATTGGCTTCGATTTGGTGACTTTTTTTTTTTTTTAAATGGTGACAATGAAAAAAAAAATTGTTACATTAGTGCATTTGTATGTAACTTTTATTGTTCATTTGTCATTTTAAAAATGTTAGTATTGGCCCCCAGACATCTTCACTTTGTCAAATAAAAAATTTGGACACCCCTGATTTAATGAAATGTACATTAAGCTGAAGAACCAGCAGGTAAATTAATAGACTTTTTCACAGCCATTTTAACATGAAATAGTATAGGATAAACACAAGTTTTTCCAATGATACTGAGGTTTGGTTCCATTCAGGTCAAATAGAGTGTACATCAGCCTGCATTGACTATATGACTACTTCATATCAAAATGGCGGCTGTGAAAAAGGTCTGTTGACAGAGAAAGAGCAGATGGCGGACATATTTACCCACTCCCACAAAGTTAATATGTCTGCCTTTTTTGTCGCATCTTGTCATGACATGCTTACAGTAGGTCTGAGTGGCGCATCCTGGTTATAAACATCCTCAAAATCCCACATTGGAAGCTTCTTGAAGGATTTTTTGAAGAGGACCGGCATGGGAGTCTCATCTGTGACAGGATGTCTCGAAATCCTCGTTTGATTATTAGTTTTTATCTTTGTCACTGGGTTTGTTTTTGTGGAGTTTGTGGAAATTTTTGTTTTTTGTGTTGAGTTTCCTTCTTTATTCCAGATAAAATGAAACAAATTGTCTTTACCTCCATGTTTGTTTTTTTCTGAGAAAGAGCTGAGATGGAAATTTGACAAAAGAGCAATAGATGAAACATGGAAGAATTAGCAAATTACAATTTTATGTGACTTAAATAAAAATAACACATTTCTTTGATAAAAAAAAAAATACAGAATTAGCAACTGATTGAAACAATGTCGATTAAGACTAAAAACAAACACAACTTACCTGTTTAGTTTTGATAAATGTTCCCATGATAACATAAAAAGAATACCAGCAACTGCGATCACAAGCAAGAAAAAAAACAACTTGATGATTTGGATCGCCATCCCTGAGAAGTGGAGGCTTTGCTGATCAGTGTATTTGCAGTTTGCTTTCCCTCCTTGAATTTGTGTCATAGTGGATCATTGTCAGCAGGTCACTAACTGATGGGCAGAGCTTTTATTGATACGGATCTAGATTAAACAGGATCCATCCACAAACATTTCCTTATTATCTTTAAGCAGCTAGAAGATGAGCTGCCAGCTGCTCAAGCTGCACCATGGGAAATAAAACAAATATCAAATAAATGTTGTGAGGTGAAAGAACCATACAATTTCTGTCTGCTTTGTGGTCCACACTCAGTGTAATAGTTTTTCTATAAGCTTTTGTACAGTTATGGTCATCTTCCATACACTATTTAGATTTAGATTTCCAATAGATATCACAATAATATCGTTATTGTTATTTTATTGTGACCACGATAATCTGTGTAGTGAACATTTTATATTGTGACCTCAATATGATAAATTAAAGTAAAATAAAAGTAAAAAATAAAATATAACAATCGACTGATTGTTATATGTTGAGTAAAAGTTGAAGGAACAATGTCTGACACTGACATCTAGCATTTGAAATGGGTACTGCAGTCCAAATTCAAAATAGTGGAGAGTTGTTTCTCATGCACATTGCCAGGTTAAAGACACAACATGGTTTATTTCAGTCTGACTTCAGTCTGTGCTGCAAAATAATGACACGGCTGGAGCCTTTCTGTGTGGAGTTTCCATGTTCTCCCCAGGTCTGCCTGGCGTGGGCTCTCTACGTTCTCTTCCAAAGACATGCAGTTGATAACTTTATTGGTGAATCTAAATTATCGCTAAGTGTGAATGTGAGTGTGAATGTGCTGTATGTTCTGTGATGAACTGGTGACTTTTCTAGGGTGTACCCCGCCTCTCACCCAAAGTCAGCTCGCAAAGGCTCCAGCCCCACCGTGACCCTGATGAGGAGAAGTGGTTACAGATAATGGATGTAATACTGTGTGTAACACTGATATCTAATGGTTAAATATTGGCGAGCCATCTCATGCAGCTTGCCAGATTGAAGACTAAGAATTGGCTATAGAGGCCAAAACAGTTTTTATAGCACGCTGTAAATGTGTTTATTTCTGCTGTGAAGTTGGACATTTTTAGTATGGGGACTTACGGGGACTCACTTCTGCAGCCTGTCTCGATGAATTACAGCATTTCCACACTGCTGCTTGATCAATACTTAATACTTGTACGTAGTTGTCACAACATTGTCACGTACAGTGCATAACATTCATACATATTTTTCATATTCTATTTTAGTATCTTTTGTGTTATAATATTTTCTCATATTATATTTTAGATTTATTTTTTTTATTTTATCATACTTTTTTATTTTATTTATTTATAAAAAATATTTTTCTCCTTTTTTAAAACCTTTTTTTATAGTATTCTTCTTTAGCTTATTTATATTCTTGTTGCACAATTATTGTGCTCCTAATGTGTGTTAACCTGCACATGACATATAAAAACTTATTGTTCTTTTAAATATTACATTAGTACACAGTACTAGTACACAGTTGTATCAAATGGAAGTACTCAAGTAAAGTACTGCACAGTATAGTATTTTATATATAGTTACCTGTCACCATTGCTCATTGTATCTCATCACTTTAGACTCATTAACACACTAAATGTAGTTTCTTTGCTTGTTTGTAGTCCACATTAAAAAAGACTGACCGGAAGGAAGGTGCATCCTCCCCAGGTGAGAACACCTTTCCTTCACTGTAAACCCTGCTTGACTTTAGCACATGGCTCCTGTCACAAACCATTTCAGTCTGATGGGATTACCGGTAAAAAAGAAGAAGTGTAAAGCCGAGCACGTTGCAGCGCGCAGTGCCAGCCACACCTGAGCTGTGTCCGGCAGTCTGGAGGTATTAACACCAGGGGGCGGGCGGTGGGCGGACCCGGAGGATGTGACGTCCTCCTCGGAGAGGAGATTGTAGCATATCCCGACAACTCCGCTGCTCGTTAACGTTGATGTTTGAGGATTATCACAATCATCCGGCATGGACAGCAGACAGTAAAGACAGTGGACACCTCCTATAATCAGCCATGGATCTAACTTTTATATTATCAGCTGCTATTTTCACGCTTCTCGCTATTGTGGTCGCCACATCGCTATTAAAGGGCTCCACGCAACTCCCAACAGACCCAGCAGGACCGGGATTAGATCAATCAGGGCCGAAGCAGAACGGCTATGTACCGGACAACAACAAGAAGAAGGAGAAGAAGGCGGAGGACGACTGGTGTGAGATGAGCGGGAGTTCACATGATCACTGGGATGTAGTGAAATCTGTGCTTTCAGTAAGTCAGTGCGCACACTGAGAGAGCCCTGCATGTGTGTCTGATCATGTTATAGTCTCTATAATCTGTTTACTGACGCTCCCTCTCACGCACACACAGTGTGCACGTCCAATCAGAGGTGGAAGAAGCACCAAAATCCTTTACCCGAGTAAAACCTGCAGTGTTATAATAGAGGAAATACACTTCAACAACTAAACCCTGCATTATAAGTTTAATTAACCAGGCTGCAACTCAAATTATGATCAGTGCATTGCAGAAATATTATGCATAAGTGGAGTAAGTATATAAAAGTCATGCATATAAAACCATACATTAAGAGTAAAAGTGCTCATATAATGTATAATGTATATGATATTATTGCATTATTATTACTTTATTATTTCTATTAAACTGTGAGCAGGCATTGAGGAAGTATATAGTCATGTAGATAAAACTATAAATTAACTTAACTAAAAGCTGCACTACTATAACTGAATTAACTGTACTCAAGTGTCATTTAAGGTGACATTTAATAGAAAACCTGAATGTCCAAACTAGCTGCAACTAAAAATGCTGATGTAGATGATCAATGTTAGTGCTCATTTTACTTTGTGAGTGTTATGTTATCATATATATACATCATTGGATCATTATTATTATTAAAACTTACAGTGTTATAATGGAGCTATAATAGTGCTATAATGGAAAAAATACTCTTTAACAACCAAGTCCTGTGACATTTAAGGGGAAACTTGTAATAATAATAGTGAGCAGACGTGGAGGAAGTACTCAGAGTAAGTAGAAGTAGCAATGCCACAATGTAATACTTAAAACTATAAGTGAAGTAAAAAGTCAAAGTAAAAGTTCTCATTTTGCTTTATGAGTACTTTTTAACAACCAGGTCCTGTGTCAAAATATGAATTTACTGCACTCATGTCTGAAACATTTGTAAGAATATTGCATTTAATCGAAAACCTGAATGTCCAATCTAGTTTTACCTAAAAATATTGATGCACGTGATCAATTTAGTGCAAAAAAGTCCTGTAAAAGTCCTGCATTTAAAACTATCTAATCATATTATTACATTATTATAATCAAACACTGCAGTGATGTAATGGAAAAAATACTATTTAACTGCGTTTTAACTTGAATTAGCTGTACACCTTTCATGCAAACGTGCATCCCAAAGTGTTTCAGAGAGCAAAAATAAAAACAGAAATACACAAAATAGATAAATGCGTAAATAAAATTTGGCCATGTAATGATAAAATGTTAAATATGTATATGTTATACATAAATAACGTTAAATAATTGGCAAGACCTAAAATCTGCAACAATAAAAACAATCAAATATTAAAAGTAAATTAAATCCATCCGGTGAATAAACACAGGGGATAAGAAGTATCGGAGAGGATGATCGAGGCTTAAAAGCTCAGCAGTGAATGACGAGGTACTTTAAATAAAAGCCAGGATAAAAAGATACGTGTTAAGGTTTTGGGGGGAAGTATGTAAAAGTCCTACATATACAACCATAAATAAAAAAATAATAATGATAAACTGTACTCAGGTATCAAATTGTTTATAAAAAGTTGATATCTAACTAAATCTAACTGAAAATATTGATGCATGTGATCAGTGTAGTGCAGAAATAATGAGCAGTAAAGGTAAAAGCGCTTATTTTGCTTTATGACATTTATATCATATATATTATATTATTAGAAATATTATTATAGATGCCTGAATGTGTAAGCAGTGTTTTTCTGCTGTAGCTGGTCCAGAGCTAACTGATTTAATCTGTAATAATACATTACATTTGGTGTATTAACTGATAGGCCTGATAGAAAGTTCGTCTTTTTGATATAAAAATAATTCACAGAATATTCCGTCTAGTTTTCTGACAAAACAAGACATTTGAAGATACGTAGTGTTCAACTATGATGGACATTTTTTTTGCTATCATCATATTAATAAATGATGAAAATAATTGTTATCTGCAGCCAAATCTTAGTGTAGTGTCAGTTCAATCTAGTACAGTAAAAAGTACAGTATTCCCCTGTGGAATGTTGCAGAAGTGGAAATAAAATGGAAATACTAATGTAAAGTACCTCAAAATTGTACTCGAGCACAGTATTCAAGTAGCTCAAATGTAGTTGCCTCCCACCATGCAAACGACATCCCACTCAATTGTGTTAGCGTTCATAAAAATAAAATTCAAAGAGCGCAACAGTAGGAGGACTTTAACTGTCTTTCAGCCTAAAGTGGTATCAATAAATATAAAGAGAGCCACCTCCACACTCCACTCAGGAAGCTGTCATGACCCTCACTGGCCTGTTTTTAGCCTCTTCAGTGCCTGCTGACAATATCAGCAAAGTATAAACCTCTGATTTTCTACAACACTCCTGCGCCAAGCATATCTGCATCCATGTGAGGTGAGGAAAGCAGGTAACACACGTTTAGTTTAATTGATTTCTCTCCTGCTATTAGCAGTTTATAATCAGGGCTTGCCTGCGAGGACGTGCACACAGCTGTACACCTGTGAAAAATGGTTTGATGCCCCACTCCTCACCCGTTAATTCTCTGACAGGAGGAGGCACACCCCCACCCTCACACTGAAGAACTGGCAACACCAGTTGAGCAGTCCTCCTCCACATCCATGAGCTTAGAGGTAGACTCGTCACCCGAGGCCTCGTCAGGGAAAGGCCGTAGGTCATTCATTGGGCTCTCTGATAAGGAGCTCCTAAAGTGTGCTTTCTCTCACCCCCAGACTGAAGGAGCCACAGAGAGCCCGGCGGTCAATGGTGAGCACTTTTACCCACTTTGAAAAAGTCGTGAGTGACATATTTAAAATACATACACTATATGAATTTTATTCAAAATAAAAGTTTGCTGTAGATTTTTAATCTAAAAACATTTCTGTTTTTATCAGACAAAGAGGGACTAAATGAAAACGATTCCTTGAAGTATGTCCCTGGAAAGGCACGATCCCACCATTTGGAAATGATGATGTCCACAGAGGAGCTTGAGGAGGAGCAGAGGTCAGTGAAACATAACAAGTTTGTGTTTTTTAAATCGTTTGTGTTGTTGGGGTTGTGCATTTCAGCTGCAGCGATCTGTGGTCGAGAAGTTAAGCCAGAATCGACTTTTGGAAAAAACGCAGCCTGACATCACACAGCAGCAGCCAATCAAGACCGGTCAAACCTCCACAGTCCGCCTGAAATGTCTCTGAAACTGAGACTCTCCAGGTGGATATATGGACTAAACTCTGATACTCTACCTGTTGTGTTCTGGTTTCTAAATCTGTGTCTGGCTAACAATTTGTGCTGCAAAATAGCGACATAAAGAAGTTTAAATTGGTTTGTGTTCGATGGCTGGAGAGAGAGAAAGCAAGCAGTGGTCGAGAGACATAGATAGTGAATGAGAGTGAGCGAGCAGCAGCCGGTTATTCAGCGAAAAATAAAAAGTTTTTTCCTGATACTTTCAACCAGGAGGAGGATTTCCTACGACCTGGCAACCCAAAACATTTTCTTCTTCTATTCATGGCTTATAAATAAAGACATGAATAAAAAGGGATGTGTTGATTATTATTTACAGCCTAATGTTAAACTTTCAACACGCCATGGCAAGAGTTTTGTCCCTTCTGCCACAGCATGTGCTGAGAGCTACATATACGTTATATGGGTGAAAAAAATATGCTGTGTTGGATGCTTATTTTCGTGGTTATGGCGTGTTGTTTAATCTATCTATGTCCATATGTGAGACATTGTACAGACTGGGCCAACAAATCTATCTATCAATCTATCTATTAAATGAACTTCCCGTGTTTCCACGTAGCTGCTCTGCCTTCTGTCCTCTAATCTCCCCTACACTGTCTTCACGTGTGCTTGAGTGTTGTTGGCGTTTCACTCGGAGTGTTTAGCCGCTGTATTACCCGTCCGTCCTCTTCAGGCTAGACTGAGTAAGGCGAGATTGAGTCTCTGCCAGGCATTAGCTGAAGGATGGATGACACGAGACTCAAAGGTGGGGGTCAGAAAATAAGAAACCGAGGACAGAGAAGTTTGTTTGGGTTTCTTTTGCCGTAATGTGTCTGCATGCCCTGCTTTTATCATTGCAGGAGACACTCCAGTGCAGACTTTATCTGTCTGTAAGACTGAAAAAGGAGCAAATGTGTGGTAAAGTATGAGCTATTCTCACCTGTTTATCTCAAAGGGAGTCACTTTCTGGCCATTGAATGAAAAATATACATTTTTTTCCCAATGCAGTGATCAGCTTTTTATCCTCAAGTGGCCACGAAGCGACTGATGTAACTGTGCAGTGTTGCTCACCTGATCCCACATACCCTCCTCCCCTTCTATTGCCCCCATTATTCCACGTTAGATGTGTGAATCTCAGGTGTACCGACAGGTGTTGATTGTCGTCACCTCTGACTGCAGATTGGTAGCTAATCCTCTGAGGACTCTCCTCTGTTTTGCCACAAGGAGGGGTCAGTGTAACGTAACACTGGGATCTGTGCTGACAGGGCAGTCACTCCTAAAACTATTTAGTCACACGGGAACAGAGAGGGTAAACATTGGAGGTTTATGCCTTGATAAGAGAAATATATCTTATCGTAATATGTGGTAATTGACATCAGGAGGATAGACAGGTGGGATGATATTGATGTCAGAGGATTTTATAACTATACAAAATAATTTAAAGTGATTCTCATTCTCAGTATATCAAAACACAATAAAGTCCTGAGCTTTGTATTGTAGATAGTTTAAGTTGTCATCAATAAAATATACTTCATTATGTATATTATATCTAGAGTTTCTACTGTTGATCTAAAAAGTTGCAAAGCGGATTTATAGACTTTTGGAAACTGCAATGTACAGATTAAAATACTGTATCAGGTCTCGCTGCCACCGTGGGTTCACAACACAGACACAGGAACGACAGTCCGGACAAATAACAATTACTTTTATTCAAACTTTCTGCAGACAAACATTTTAATACATTCCCTCAAGCTGGTGCATCCGGACAACAGTGCAAAAGATGCTGAAATCAGTATGGTTTATGTATTAGGTAGCATTGTGTACATGAGGTAGGTGGATATGACAGTATGAACAGCATACATAGGCTGTGTATGAATGATGATATTTACATGTTTAATTTAGATTAGATTAGATTTAACTTTATTGTCATACACATAGTATAAGTACTGAGAGAACGAGTGCAGTGTACATATGTTTAGGGATATATACACTTATAAACAGTGCAGATATAAATATAAATATGTTAGCAAGATTTATACAGTATGAATAGAGTGAGATGAATACACTAAGCTATATGCAGCATGTGCAGCTGACTACAACAAACTGTACAGCAAAATTGCGCAATTGCTGGTATTAAGTGTAATTATACAGTGTGGGTTGATTAAGCTAAGGTATGTATGGTATGAACAGTATTAACAGTAATTATATAGTGCGAGTGTAAGAACTAGTTATAAAACTGTTCGAACAAAAGAACAAAAACTAAATTTGAACAATGACAGTAAATAATTTACAGGTACATTCGACGTCTGAGGCTCAGGGATTGTTCCTGACAGTGTGTGTCTGTTCATGACTGTTCAGCAGAGGAAACCACACATCAAAAGTTACATAATGTCAGGATAAACAAACAGAAGAATACATTCAGAACATCGTCAAACCTCTTAATATCTATGTTTTCACTACAGACAAGACAGCACATGATGTTTTTCAAAGGATTCAGATGCCTAAAAAACAAGATGAGACCAGACCAAGTAACAACAAGGGTGGGAGCTGCAATCACTCCAACTATTTAACTGACATCAGGTCGTAGAATATATACATATATACATGTAGAAAACTCAATTATGGAGACAGATTCAGCTACTATTCTTCTATTTGTCTGTTGCTGTTTTTTTACCCTGATATTCTGTGCGATTTTTGATGGTTAGTGATTTCCCTAACATGGTCCGTCATGTGATTCTGCACTAATCATGTGACTACTTGTCAACATGTATAAAAAAAAAAATTGAGCTCGACCGATATGTGATTTTTGAGGCCAATACAATTTTACAGGGGAAATAGTAATAGTCTTTGCCCAGCTCTGATTCTGGCGCAACACTGGCTCCTCTCCCCATCAGCATACGCCCACACCGTGGGCCTGAAAACCTCCTTATTTTGGTGTTCTAAAACACCTGTCGTACAAACATTAACACTACTCAGGTGCTCTGAACTCACGGTCCAGGCAGCCCGGCTAACAAACTGAGCTAACAGCAGCTATAGTTTACAGCAGTTTACTTTACTGTCCATTGGGAATCTCTGTAAATCACAGAGAGTTGAGGCAGAGTGGCCAGAGGAAATCAGAAAACATTTTCTCCATAAAATATGATCCAGTTTTACCAAATTCAGTGAAATAGTTGATGGTGTGTTAAAGCATTGTGTACTTCTAGTGTGTGATCGTACCGCAAGTGCAAAGTTACATAGTGCAGAAAAGAGACACCATATACCTGATTACACGTCAATGTAGCATCAAAATTATTTGCAATCTGTTATTTTATTGTACAAAAGTTACACTATGTTGCTTTAAAGGCGTTTTATATTAATACCCTTTTGAGTGCCTCAGATTTCTGTGTCTGTTTTCTGCTGGGTGTGGCATGTTGTGTTTTTCTGCACAGGCGTGAATGATTAACGTTTACTCATCTCTGAGTTCAACCTTTGTCTTGTCAGTCGTGTCTGCCTTCTGTTCTTTTTTAATAGTAGTGTGATGTACAAAAAAAAAAAAGTTAATCTAAGCTGCTCTCGCACTTCAATCTTATACTCACTTTATTAATGACTTTTCCGTCCTGAGACCTTCATCAGGTGAACA
Source organism: Larimichthys crocea (assembly GCF_000972845.2). Taxonomy (NCBI): domain Eukaryota; kingdom Metazoa; phylum Chordata; class Actinopteri; family Sciaenidae; genus Larimichthys; species Larimichthys crocea. The sequence continues at coordinate 23,737,608 of NC_040011.1, forward strand.
CTGTACCGACCTCTTCCATCCACATTTAAAGGAATACTTTGACGTTTTGAGAAATGAGAGTTAAAGCTGCAGTTGTCTCTCTTCTGCCTTTTATCATTCCGACCAAACCCGCAATTTCAAACAGCTGCAGAAGGAGCCAGCTGCTTCACAAAACCAATGGGAACATCCTCTTGCCGAAAAGACCTGCAATCTATTTTGTCTTCTTAGCTTCCTCCATCAGCATCCTGTTTGGTCACCATGATTGTTACTAGTGATTTTTCCCAGGCTTCGATTGCATAATGTTTACTGCACCGTGTGCAGGATTGTTTTCTTGTCTCGCCTCTCAACGTTTATTTGATATTTGTCTTCCCAGGGTGCAACGTGAGCAGCTGGCTGCCATCTTCCAACTGCTGAAAGACAACAAGGAGACATTTGGGGACTTGTCCGAGGGAGACATGGAGGAGCAGCTCAGACTCTACTCCATCTGAGACTCTTCTTTGACAACTCTGTGTTGTGATCCAGCCTCTGATTGTGCTTTTTAACCTGATGGACTACTACAGTACACCAAATACTTCAATAAACTAGTTCACACTATTCAACGCAGCTGTACAGTCCACTCAACAACAACTCCCTTTTTTAATATGACACACTTTGTTTGTTGTATTGTGCTGTTTTACCCATCTCTCATGACAGATTCATGATGTGTTCACACAGGAAGGAAAGCAAATTTTCACCTTGTGTTACACTAGCATGAGTAATGCAATCAATCTGGTTTGTTAAAAATGCCAGTTTGTAAAAAACAGACAGATATTTTCAGAACTTGCCAAGTGGTCCAACTTTCTTGCTTACAGACAGACACATCCACTTTTTAATCACAAACCGCTTCAGATCAGAGCAGAATCCAGTATGACTCTGGGTTGTTTACTCTTCCAGAAGCTCCACTGTTACCACCGGGACACTCAGCAGCCGTCCACATATCATTCCCTTTCTCTACTCTCCTGTCTCTCTGCAACCTCTGTGGCTGTGACGTGAAGCCAATGTGGAAACGCCGAAAACTGCAGTTCCTCAAACATCCACTTGAGGCTGGCTCCAGAACAAGTCAATCCCCATGTTGACCAATTTCACAGCAACAGAAATAAACACGTTCACAGCCTGGTACAAAAAACTGTTTTGGTCTCTATAGCTGATTTCTCTGTTCATGTTCCAATTATATGAAGACCTTAAGTAATCCATAATTAACAGCATGGACGCTTTGATTGACAGATGGCTTGTTTAAGCACCCAGGTTTCATTCAGCCCACCTCAGCTCCACTGGTGATCAAAGTTTTTGCCCGTTTTTAGATCAGCCGACAGATACAGGACTGCCAATATGGCGGCGGCCAGAGCCACCACACTAGACAATGTCCCTTCAGCTACTTATGGGTGACGTCACATTTTATTCTGTCTATGATCTCTACCCCTTTCCTGTCCAATCGAGGCTAAAAGGCTAAAACAGTATTTTTAAATTTAGAGAAAAGATGCCAATTTGCCGACTTGCACTGATTTTGTATGTGAAGAATTTGTATTTCTGTGTGAACATGCCATCAGAGCATTATTAATCAGTCAGTCAATTATCCACAAGCCTCATGAAGACTCAAACAGCTGAACATTTTCCAGCCCAGAGGATTTCTAGCTACCTATATGCAAATAAGGACTTAAAGGGATGAAGAGCTATTATTCTTACTAGGTGTGTATTATAGTAAAAGGAGGGAAAAACATGTTAATTCATTATGTAACTTTTTTTTATTCAATCTAATCTTCATAAAATCTGAAAGAGGTACAAATCCTGTTCTTCTCTGTTGTGTAATAAACCACATGATACACCTTTGTGAAGTTGTTTGTGAGAAAAAAAAGAATGTGTGTGTGTGTGTGGTTTCTGTTTTATATATCTGTATCACTAACTTTGTAAAAGCCCTGCCCAATTAGTCACAGTTTACCAGGTAACAATGATACATCTGGTGGCAAACTGCAAATACACTCTGTATTTAACTGATCAGCAAAGCCGCCCCTCCACTTCTCAGGGATGGCACTCCTAACCGCCAGGATTTTTTCTTCACTGCTTGTGATCTCAGTTTCCATTTTACTTTTTATGTTATCATGGGGACATTTATCAAAAAACAACAGGTAAGTTGTGTTGGAATATAGTCTAAATGAACATTGTTTCAGTCTAATTCTGTATTTTTTAAATTTATTATAATTATTTATTTATTCAAAGAAATGTGTCTGTATTTTTATTTAAGTCACGTAAAACTGTAATTTGATAATTATTCTATGTTGCATCTATTTCTCTTTTGTCAAATTTCCATCTCAGCTGGGCTGCTTTCTCAGAAAAAAACAAACATGGAGGTGAAGAAAATTTGATCTGGATTAAAGAAGGGAACTCAACTCCACCTCCTCGTACGCAAAAAGCAAAAATCTCAACAAACTCCACAAAAACAAACCCAGTGACAAAGATAAAAAGTGATCAAATGGATGAGACTCCCATGCCGATCCTCTCCAGAAAATCCTTCAGCCAGCTTCCAGTGTGGGATTTTGAGGATGTTTATAACCAGGACGCGCCACTCAGACCTACTGTAAGCATGCCATGACAAGATACGACAAAAAAGGCAGACGTATTAACTTTGTGGGAGTGGGTAAATATGTCTAGTCTCTTCCCAGCCACATATTTAATTATCTGTTTTAAAACGTGAGTTTGGTTTGTTTTCAATGCACCAAAGTAAGACTGTGTTTTCTTCAGCTAAATGGGCTTGTCATTAAATCTGAGGTTTTATCAAGGTAAACATTGCCGAAATTGAAAAATCTCTATGTCTTATATTTATTTCATAATTTAATATTTTTATCCTACATTCTCAGACGTGTGCAGAGTCTCTGCGAAACTCTGAGGATGAGAGCTTCAGGAAGGCTTTTCTTCCCAACATACGCCTGTTTCTTCATAAAGACAATATCAACCTGACCGAGTGGAACCGGCTTTCACATTTCAACAACCCCTTTGGTTTCATGGAGTATAAGTATGCTGGTAGGTGTATTTTTGTGAGACAGATACAAAGCACCAAGATTTTTTAATCATTGTGTATGGCTGCTTACCTTGAATACTTATTATTGTGCCATCTGGGCAAAACCCCACAGTTAAACACTCCTCAACTGATGGTTTGAGCAATGTGGACACATCAATAATTCATAATTCTTTCTTAAATTTGGCAAGAAAAGCCTTTCTTTATCGCGAAGATTAATGGGGAAAGGTTACTAAAAGTTTTCTTGTTATCTAGATAATTGTTTTTATAATAACCACCATTATTAAGTGCTAAATTGATAGTAAATTAACATTTATTAATGCCATTAATATTAATGTCTTTTTACTCTTTGTTAATTGTTAGCAACACTATAATTTCTGTTTCTTAATTATATATTGTATCATAGCTAATAAGTGACATTACTATCTTATTTTCCACACACGTAACATTTTATATATTAAATTAAATATTTGGCTCTTTTAAACCTTTAAGAAATCATTTGTAAAACATCTATTCTATTCTATATTCAATTATATGGACCAGCTATTTGTAACATTTTCTTATAAACCATCTATAAACCTTACTCGCACCGCTATTATAAAGTTACAACTGACAATTATGATACTTGTTAAATTCGTTCTCATGGTGAGTCTAGAAGTTAGGGGCTTAGCCGCTGGAAGTCTGTAGTGCACTTGCTTTGTGGTCCCCACAATGAAGAACATCATTATTGGGTATGAAAGGGGCATTCTCCAAAGGCTCAGTCATTAACAAGGAACAGTTTAATAACAATATTTTCCAACAAACAATTCCAAGAATTTACTATCCATAATATCATACATAGATTCACAGAATCCAGAGAAATCTTTGCAAGGCCAAAAAACAACACTGAATGACTGTGAGCTTCGATCAGAAATCCATTGTCAGTTTGTTGCAGCATCTACAAATACAAGTTGAAGGTTTGATTGCAGCCCACTGCCCTTTGCTGCACGTTGTCCCCTTTCTCTCTTTGCTGATTTGTATCTTGTGCATGTATGTTTTGTTTGTTTTGTTGGTTTGCAGATGTGATGGCTTCAGTGAAGTTGATCCCAAAGCCCAAAGAGCCACTATTGCTTCCAAAGCCTGGCGGTGATGGATGTGTGCACTGTGCTGTGGTGGGCACTGCAGGGATCCTAAATGGCTCGAGAATGGGGAAAGAAATTGACGCCCATGATTATGTTTTCCGGTAAGAAAGACAAAGGGAATAAACCTGTCAATTTTTGTACTTGCAAGATCAAGTTAAGTTTTTTCCTGTATGTTTGTCTTACTCTCTATCTTTACTCACTTTACAGTGTCCCCATAACAATGTTAAAAAGATTTAACACTACCTCTACAGTGACCTCAAGATATATGCTTGACCCTGTGTAACCCCCATTATGACATGCTATTGTAGAATAGAAAATTCCTTCCGTCCACTTGTTTTAAGAGAGTGACACAGATAGCTGTGGTTGAGCGACACAGACAGTGAATGAGAGAGGGGACCCCGGTTGTGAAGAAGACAGTAAAAAACGAAGAATAAAAAGTCATTTTTTGATCGTTTCAATGCAGGATGAAATGCTGACAAACTCTATCCCTTTGCCTGTGTCCTAGTGCTACACCTCCTGCTATCCTCCTTTAGACACTAAAAAAACAATATTTCTGTCAGAGAGGCTAAAGATTGAGAAATTGCTTTCGAGAACTGCTGCCACGTGTTGCACAAACACTTCCACTTAACCCATCTTCAACTGTCTGGCACTGCACACCGTCATAAAATGAGAGTTTACAGTAAACAATGACTGTAACAAGGTGAACATGCAGCATGTAGCATTTTACTCAGCATGTAAGTATTTTTTCTTTGTTCACCTCTCGTGGCCTCATTTGAACAAGCCTCCAGATAGCATGGCACAAAAAAGTGTAACCTCTCTGCTTATGCAGGCAGTATAGATGGGAGTATATCTATGTTCCCAGGATGTTAAGTTCCCTAATCCTAGAAATGGTGAACATCGAGATAATGCTCACTGTGCAATGCTGTCTAACTTACAGTAATTACAGTAATTGTGTATATCTTTGTGTGTGTGTGTGTGTGTGTGTGTGTGTGTGTGTGTGTGTGTGTGTGTGTGTTATTTATTAAATTCAAACATCCTTTTAACGCTGCTGTTTCATTATTACTTATTCTAACTATTTAAGCTGTTTGTTCTCTTTGTATTCTTTTTAGTTGTGAAGTGTACTGGGACCATGCTACATGATGATTCTGCACTTTCTGCAACATTGCATAGAAATTAGTATTTTTTTGTGATTTATTGCCCCTCAGTGCAACCACTGTCATAAATATGGATGTGCATGTGTTACAATTATATTACTTATGGCCAAAAATTAACTCTACTAACAGCCAAACATGAAGCAAGTGCAACAACAAAAGACATAGCAGTCAGCTAATATTAATTACTAGTCCAACAGCAAGAAGTCCAGCTCAGCGTCTGACTTTCAGGCTTTTATTTCTAGTGGGAATGACAGAGACACTATTCACCAGATTACAAGTCGGAACATCAAAATGTAACACCAAAATGATTTAAAATGTGTTTTTTTATGGTAGAAACATTACACATTGTTGCTTTAAATAAAAATTAATTGAGTGATTTCTGAAGGCCTCTGTCACATTTGGATGTGTTTGTATGGCAGGATGAACAGTGCAGTCATCAAAGGATACGAAGAAGACGTTGGAAACAGAACATCTGTGTACGTTCACACGGCTCACTCCATCAATACGTCAACGTATTTATTCAAGAAGTATGGATACACATCTGTCCCTAATGATGAGGTACTCAAACTCAGATGATAACAGTGTAGTATTGTAATAGTTTATAACTCACACATACACACTCATCTGTCATCCTCTTGTTTTTGACAGGGTATAAAATATGTGATGATTGCTGAGGGGATGAGGGATTTCAACTGGCTCGAGGGTCTTCTCAAAGGAGAAAGAGGAGCTGGCCCATATCACAACAAATGGTGAATATCAAATCTCTCTATAAGTTATTAGTAGAGGATAGCATGCTAACAGAAGCCAACAGTAGAAGCAACAGATTAGGTCCTGGGTCAACTTAAAGAAAATGTACAGCCTCTCCAGCTGAGATGATTAACATCATTGTCCTAGATGTAGATCTAACTAATCTAATTTTTCATCATATCTTTTATGATTACGATTGACTTTTGTATTTGAACCCTCCAGGCCAAGGACGTACTATCGCGGGCAGTACAATGAGAGTCGATTCTACGTCCTGCACCAGGATTTCCTCAGATACGTGCGGAACAGGTCAACCTCCTCAAATAATCCAACCCAGTTTAACTTTTTGTGGTTTAAAACAATTATAATAATATATTTTATTGTTTAGCTCTTTTCATGTAGAGATGTAGATTTAAAATGGTGATAACATTACAATTAAACCCACAGATAAAAAATGATATAAACAGCAGAAAGAAAGACTTGGCAGTTGGCAAGGTATCCCAAATTAAGTAAAAAAATAATGAATGTAACAGTCACTTAGGAGTCATCGTATCAGAAAAAGACAGTTTTTTTTTTAAATGAAGCCTTTATATCTTAATTTTTTTTATTGCCCACAGGTTCTTAAAGTCCGCTAATCTGAACTCGTCATACTGGCCGATAGTCAGGCCGACTAACGGGGCATTCACTCTCTTCCTGGCTCTGCACACCTGTGACGTTGTACGTTAATATTACTTAAATGTGTCCATCTATAGCTATCCACCCCACATGAGTAGTATACAATAATTTATGCATAATTAAACTTAATTTGTATTCATTCTTAAAGGAGTAGTCTAACCTTCAGGGAAATGTGCTTATTTATTTTTCTTGTGGGTCTGATGACAGAATCGATACCAGTTTTATGTCTGTATGTTAAAAATATAGAATGGAGCCAACAGGCGATTATCTTAGCTCAGCATAAAAAACTGAAAACAGGGGAAGATAGCTGCATACTAGTTGTGGATCTTGTCATCAAACTCTATACAAGAAATTGAGTCAGTGTATTTCTCAAAGTGTCAAACTTTTCTTTTAACAAATATTTTCTTGGTGTTATTTATCCTCAATAATCCCTGTTCTCTGTTTTGTTTCTTAGTGAGTGCATATGGTTTCATGACTGAGGACTACACAAATACTACACTACTATTTTGAGAAAGGTGTTAAAACCAAGGTTGTTTTCTACATAAACCACGACTATTGCTGGAGAAGAACATGTGGAAAAACTTCACAACAGCAAAATAATTAGGCTATACCAAAGACCGGACTCAGGGACAGAAAAGCCAAAGTAACAGTGATACACTGAGAACGGCAACAATGACATCAAGAAGGAAAATCAAACCCTACACGTGTGTGATATGATGAGAAGCATTACCAGCACCACAGTATTTACATTTACACACTGGTACACAACACATTAAAGGCCCAGTGTGTAAGATTTACAGAATATGTCAGAAATTGAATATAATATGCATGTTTACATTAGTGTATAATCTCCCGAAAATACGAATTGTTTTGTGAATGAGCCTTTTATATCTACATACACTCCACAGAGTCCGTCATGTTGAACTGCCATGTTTCTACGAGACGGGTCTGGAGTTGATGACGCTGTTAAGGTCACCTGAGCTCCTGTGTGCTGGATGGTTGTTGGAGTCACATGAGGCCAAGTGTGAATTGCTTAGGGATGGTTTCAGTCCTCTTTCTAACCACCTGTCTTGCCATCATGGTCACCTCCCGGATGAGAGGTGAAATGTCTTTGCACATCTACAACCAAGTCCAATTGCTCCAGACTTAACCCTTCTCGAATAAAGATGACCTGGATGACTGAGAACCTTCACAGGTGCCATGTTTCTACAGTAGTCCAGAACTGACAAATCCTGGTCCTAGATAGAGCATTTGGTGTTTTTAGCGTGTTTTGCAGTTTATCCTTCATGATTGCAACGGGAGGGCAAGTCGAGGGGAGATTTTAGTATTTCTTGTTTTATGTTGCGTTAAGTCTTTCTTAAGGGGTCCTGTGTTACTTCTTGCTGTTGTCTTTTTCCCACCTGTTTTTTTTGTGTCACCTTTTTAATATTAAATTAATTCTCTTGTATTTCACTTGTCAGTTCGTCATCATTGTTCCGTCTTAGTGCTTTCCCACGTCCCTGTCCTGTTCCTTGTGTATCTCGGTTCTCTATTTAAATTTGTTGGACTTGTTTTTATGGGGGTTATCTTATCTTGCCTTTAGTTATTTTGTGCTAACCTGTCTGTCCTGTAAATTATTAATGTCACTTTTTTTTTCATTTTATTTGAGATAAAAATCAGATAAAACTAAAAAATGACTATTTTAATGAGGTTAACGTATGTAAGAGTAATCTTTTCTTCTACTTCACACAATGATTCGACATAAGTTCATGATAACACCTAAAACAACAACTTGCACGGCACAGATGAGAGCACTCACAAAGCACTGGAAATTACTGCAGGAAATAAATTTGTGGTTGTTAAATCTGTAGGTGCTTGTGTACTTCTTTCATCTGTAAATATATCAGAAAAGACAGTCATCATAAACTTATTTTACAGCTTTGACTGTCTGGGGCAACGTCCTTCTAAACTTGGATTATAGTGCATATATAGTGCAGTCATTAATTGCTACTGACACCTACTGGTGAATCTTCTTATCATCAATCAGGTGAGATGCAAGCAAGCATGGTCAACCGAACTAAACAGACAATTCAGACAAACCTATACACTACTATTTGTGAGTTTTGCTGAATGTGTTATGATTTTTAAAAAAAATGTTTTTTTACAGTTGACCTAACACTGAAATTTAGGTCACAATTCCTTTTCCAGTCACAGAATTTGAAGGGTTGCAGAATGTGTTGAAACACCTGTGGACATACACTACTGCTGAAGTTGAACCAGAGCACTATAAAGGGCCCCAACATCAATCATAGTTTGAAGATGTGTTGTAATTTGTCTAGCTTTACACTTGGATGTGGATCTTTAAAAAGTTGAAGGTAGGTTAAAGGTCAAGCGCGGGGGCGGGCAGAGGTTAACCAAGCGAGCTGTCGTCATGGCAGCCATGATCGTGATGCTTCAGCTGCTGTCACTCAGCTCATGTAATGTCTCTTACCTCGCTTGAGAGTGACCTGCATTTGATTGTACTGACCTGCTACAGAGAATATGTGGTGTACATATAACATCTAACAGGTAAGTTTCCCTCATATTCACTATTTCATGTGGGCTCCTTTTTTGTTGAGTCTCAATCCTGTTCGTAACACCACTTGTTGACACTTGTTGATGACCATTTTAGAAGAGGGATGATTTTGACCATTTTTTCCCCCAGGGGGGATGCCATCCCCCCACAACTCGAGTACTATACAGTACTCGAGTTGGTCATATTAGACATATGTCATATTAGACCCTGAATATGTATGTAAGGGTTAATGAGTAATGAAATGTTAGGATAATTTTTGTATTTACTTTAAGTTCCCAACTTCATTGTAAGATTAATTTAAAGCTTTAGTTAATAAAATGATCAAATTAATTCAGTTGCTCTCATAATCTGTCTTTTTTGCACGGGAAAATATGTGGCTAGTGGAAATTCTGATTGGCTGGTAACTTCAGAAACTTACCAGCCACATTGGCTGGTCATCAAAAAAGTTAATTTAGAGCCCTGGTTACAACTACTCACCACAGCTTTATATTTATTTTATTTTTTATCTGCAATCATATTTCCATCTGATTACTTGATTACTACAGATTACTACCATGTGCAATATTACTGATATCATGCCACCTTACGTTTGTAATATTATTATATCATGACACTACCTCTGCACTATTATTTCTATCTCGCCACTTCACCTTTAGTACTCATTCTCGCACAACTGTACACTTGTCTGTTGTTTGTCTGTTGTTTTGTCTATTGGTTTCTTATTTACTGTATAGGCTGAAGGATACTTTGGTCTATTGTTGTTTTGCCTTTTCTATTTTTATTTTTATTCTCTATTTTACTTCTGTAGTGTATCACACCCTTTCTGCTGCTGTAACAGGAGAATTTCCCTGTTGTGGGATAAATAAAGTATAATCTAATCTAATCTAATCTAAATTTATTTAATACAGTAAATATCTAACATGTTATACCTTTAATGTTTATTCCATGAGCCACATGTTTAGTTACAGGTCATTATTCTCATTTTACAGAAATATGTGTTACTTCAGAAAGCAGGAAAATACAGTATAAATCGTACAGCAATAATGACAAATACCATCACCTTCACTATTTGTTTTTGGTTTAGAGGAATCACATCAACTCATTTTCACTTTGTTGTTGTTGCAGTGAACAGTGATGACAGTTGAAAAGCCAAAGCAGAATGGTGCCGTGTTCACCATGTAATGTTGTTTGAAAGCAAAGATTGACTGTTCCACTGTCAGACACGTCGCCTGTTCATGTTTCAGTTGATTGACTGTAATATTGATGATTGAACAGCACAGGTCCCTCCAGCCTCGTCATGTCTCCTTGGACCATCACCAGTTATCTCCACTTTATCAACATCAACATCGTCCTGTCGCCTCCACCTCTTGTTAACAGTTTTTATTTTGTGGGTTGTTAAATCTTATACTCTGTGTAGCCTGTTTATATTACTTTGTTTCAGATATAAATAAAGCAGAGTGAGATTTCCTATCAGTGATTTCCCAAACAGAAAATAAATAAATAAATTCATTTCATAGATTGAAAATTGCAACCCTAACCCTAACCTGTAACGTGTAGGGAATATGACTTGTATGACTTGGCTGAAGCTTGAAAGAAATGTCACTTTTTTAGTTGTTGTTGTAGTCTTTGATCCATGAAGCTCTCTGTGCCACGGACGCCATTTTTTCTGAACAGCAAATTGTTTCTACATTTAAATTAAATCCAAACAACTTTGAACAATAACATGTTTTTGATTGGTTGATCAAAGGTGCCATGCCCTTATATGGACGTATATCCTGATATGCAAATTAGTTCTAGAACACAATCAAAGCACACATGACATCACTTTCACTTCAAAGCACGACAGAGTATATATAGGCAGACAGAGTCCAACAGGATCAGACCCAGTTTAGACACAGTCAAACAGAGTCAAGTACGGTCAAGTACACGAGTCAATAAGTACATCTGAACGACACATCTGCACATTTTCACAATGGAGACAAGTGGAAATAGCAAACAAAGCAAGAAAGGCAGGAATAAGCGGATTACCAACAACAGAGGTAGAGGCGATGTCTTTATTAAAAAGCCTCCTGTCTGTCTTGTGCAGAACAAGTCTGCAGACTTGAACCGTGAAATGGAGCAGACAGCTAAAAGTGAGAAGTCTGTGGAACCAGAACCAGTATCTGAAAAGCCACAGGTAACTCTCACTACTGTCACAGAGTCACAGTTACATGTGAACTCTGAGGAACAACAAGTAGCTGTTGCCCCTGAAAAACCACACATCGATGTGACCCCGAAGGAACCACAAGTTGCTGTGATTCCCAAAGAATCACTTGTGGCTGTGGTCTCTGACAAAGCACAAATGGATGTGACCCCAAAGGAACCACAAGTTGCTGTGATTCCCAAAGAATCACCTGTGGCTGTGGTCTCTGACAAAGCACAAATGGATGTGACCCCGAATGAACCACAAGTTGCTGTGATTCCCAAAGAATCACTTGTGGCTGTGGTCTCTGACAAAGCACAAATGGATGTGACCCCGAAGGAACCACAAGTTGCTGTGATTCCCAAAGAATCACCTGTGGCTGTGGTCTCTGACAAAGCACAGATGGATGTGACCCCAAATCAGCAACAGGATAGTGGGATTCCTGCTGAAGTGCAAA